>NW_026600718.1:0-76220 GCF_029448725.1 Salvelinus fontinalis | reverse complement strand
AAGTGTAATCTCTCTCTTTCACATCCTCCGTAGTTGTTGTAGAGAGAGATTGGTAATACCTGGTGATATGATGGTAATACCTGGTGATATGGGTACAGTCGGTAAGGGGATGATGGTAATACCTGGTGATATGATGGTAATACCTGGTGATATGATGGTAATACCTGGTGATATGGGAACAGTTGGTAAGGGGATGATGGTAATACCTGGTGATATGGGTGCAGTCGGTAAGGGGATGATGGTAATACCTGGTGATATGGGTACAGTCGGTAAGGGGATGATGGTAATACCTGGTGATATGATGGTAATACCTGGTGATATGGGTACAGTCGGTAAGGGGATGATGGTAATACCTGGTGATATGATGGTAATACCTGGTGATATGATGGTAATACCTGGTGATATGGGTACAGTTGGTAAGGGGATGATGGTAATACCTGGTGATATGGGTACAGTTGGTAAGGGGATGATGGTAATACCTGGTGATATGATGGTAATACCTGGTGATATGATGGTAATACCTGGTGATATGGGTACAGTTGGTAAGGGGATGATGGTAATACCTGGTGATATGATGGTAATACCTGGTGATATGATGGTAATACCTGGTGATATGATGGTAATACCTGGTGATATGATGGTAATACCTGGTGATATGATGGTAATACCTGGTGATATGATGGTAATACCTGGTGATATGGGAACAGTTGGTAAGGGGATGATGGTAATACCTGGTGATATGATGGTAATACCTGGTGATATGATGGTAATACCTGGTGATATGATGGTAATACCTGGTGATATGGGTACAGTTGGTAAGGGGATAATGGTAATACCTGGTGATATGATGGTAATACCTGGTGATATGGGTACAGTTGGTAAGGGGATGATGGTAATACCTGGTGATATGGGTACAGTTGGTAAGGGGATAATGGTAATACCTGGTGATATGGGTACAGTTGGTAAGGGGATAATGGTAATACCTGGTGATATGGGTACAGTTGGTAAGGGGATGATGGTAATACCTGGTGATATGGTCGTAATAATTAGGTGGTTGCTTATATTTGTCCTATTTCACACATACACATCTGTGTATTATTACATGTGTGTGAATTAGAATGAATTGTTTGCTTATCCCAACTCCCCCTGAGACAAGCTCGGAGAGTGGCGTCACGGCCACCGTCTACCATTACCAATGCCTTCCTCGAGGGTTCTTTTTGCCGGTTCGGGATTCAAACTAGCAACCTTTCAGTTACTGCCACAACTCTCTGACTGCTAGGCTACCTGGTGTTCCGTGTGTGTGTGTGTGTGTGTGTGTGTGTGTGTGTGTGTGTGTGTGTGTGTGTGTGTGTGTGTGTGTGTGTGTGTGTGTGTGTGTGTGTGTGTATGTGTGAATGTGTTTGTGTAGCTGTGGTGGGATCCTCTTCAAGGTACTCCAGTAGTCAAGGACTCCCTCATCCAGAGACACAGGCCTGGCCCTCCAAACTCAAAGGCCCCCATCCCATTCAACCCCTGGTAACCAGGCTGAGATATGGACATTAGTGGACAGGCAGTAAATTATCAGATTTAGGACAGGACATGTTTTTATTTACATCATTGTGTTTTGCGAGGGAGGTAAGGGAGGGAGGGAGAGAGGATGGGGGAGAATAGGGGAGGATGGGGGGAGGGTTGCTGGGTTTTAGGGGGGACATCTTAGGTGGTCAGCGTTGACCTCCGCTACCCCCTTGTTTCCTGTCTCATTCTCCCGCCCCTCACACTTGTCTTGTACCCCGGCTCTCCAGGCCTCCCTGGTAATTAGGCATGAGTCAACCCCCCTCTCGTCCCCCTTAGGGCAGTAAAAATCCATACTGTTCCCTGCCCGCGCTCACAAAGACTCATCCCTCCCTCCTTCCCTCCCTGGGATACAAGCTATAAGCCACCGTCCAACCTTTCTCCCATTCTTTTTCTTGCCACCCTCTGTTTTGTTTCGCCGTCTCTATCCATCAATCTTCCCATTAACCTAGCATGTTAGGGGAAACCGGGGGAACGCCCCCAAAACACCAGCCTCTACATCCCTACGCCCCTCCCCCGCCGCCTCCCTGAGCCTGTCCCACGCTGCCTCTGTCGTCTCTTCTACCCCTACCTCCCTCCCTCCCTACCTCCCTCCCTACCTCCCTCCCTCCCTCCCTCCTTCCCTACCTCCCTCCAATCATTCCCTACCTCCCTACCTCCCTCCCTCCCTCCCTACCTCCCTACCTCCCTCCCTCCCTATCTCCCTCCCTCCCTCCAATCATTCCCTACCTCCCTCCCTCCCTACCTCCCTCCCTCCCTCCCTCCTTCCCTACCTACCTCCCTCCCTATCTCCCTCCCTCCCTTTCTCCCTCCCTCCCTCCCTCCTCCCCTACCTACCTCCCTCCCTCCTTCCCTACCTCCCTCCTTCCCTCCTTCTCTATTTCATTCCCTCCCTCCCTACCTGTTCTCTTTCATCAAATTCTTTCGTCAGTCTACCTGCCCACCATAACCCCCTCTCCTTCCCCCAGTTCCCTCACCTCTGCCTGGGTATAGTTCCTCCTTGTTTACCCCTCTCCTTCCCCCAGTTCCCTCACCTCTGCTTGGGTATAGTTTCTCCTTGTTGACCCCTCTCCTTCCCCCAGTTCCCTCAGCTCTGTCTGGGTATAGTTCCTCCTTGTTGACCCCTCTCCTTCCCCCAGTTCCCTCACCTCTGCCTGGGTATAGTTCCTCCCTGTTGACCCCTCTCCTTCCCCCAGTTCCCTCACCTCTGCCTGGGTATAGTTCCTCCATGTTGACCCCTCTCCTTCCCCCAGTTCCCTCACCTCTGCCTGGGTATAGTTCCTCCCTGCTGACCCCTCTCCTTCCCCCAGTTCTCTCACCTCTGCCTGGGTATAGTTCCTCCTTGTTTACCCCTCTCCTTCCCCCAGTTCCCTCACCTCTGCTTGGGTATAGTTTCTCCTTGTTGACCCCTCTCCTTCCCCCAGTTCCCTCAGCTCTGTCTGGGTATAGTTCCTCCTTGTTGACCCCTCTCCTTCCCCCAGTTCCCTCACCTCTGCCTGGGTATAGTTCCTCCCTGTTGACCCCTCTCCTTCCCCCAGTTCCCTCACCTCTGCCTGGGTATAGTTCCTCCATGTTGACCCCTCTCCTTCCCCCAGTTCCCTCACCTCTGCCTGGGTATAGTTCCTCCCTGCTGACCCCTCTCCTTCCCCCAGTTCTCTCACCTCTGCCTGGGTATAGTTCCTCCCTGTTAACCCCTCTCCTTCCCCCAGTTCCCTCACCTCTGCCTGGGTATAGTTCCTCCATGTTGACCCCTCTCCTTCCCCCAGTTCCCTCACCTCTGCCTGGGTATAGTTCCTCCCTGCTGACCCCTCTCCTTCCCCCAGTTCTCTCACCTCTGCCTGGGTATAGTTCCTCCCTGTTAACCCCTCTCCTTCCCCCAGTTCCCTCACCTCTGCCTGGGTATAGTTCCTCCCTGCTGACCCCTCTCCTTCCCCCAGTTCCCTCACCTCTGCCTGGGTATAGTTCCTCCCTGCTGACCCCTCTCCTTCCCCCAGTTCCCTCACCTCTGCCTGGGTATAGTTCCTCCCTGTTAACCCCTCTCCTTCCCCCAGGTCCCTCACCTCTGCCTGGGTATAGTTCCTCCCTGTTAACCCCTCTCCTTCCCCCAGGTCCCTCACCTCTGCCTGGGTATAGTTCCTCCCTGTTAACCCCTCTCCTTCCCCCAGTTCCCTCACCTCTGCCTGGGTATAGTTCCTCCCCGTTGATCCCTCTCCTTGCCCCAGGTCCCATGGGGGTCCTCATGAGAGCCAGTTTCATCATAACGCTTTGATGGTTTTTGCGACTCCACTTGAAGAATTTGAAGTTGTTGAAATGTTCCAGATTGACTGACCTTCATGTCTTAAAGTAATGATGGACTGTCATTTCTCTTTTCTTATTTGAGCTGTTATTTCCATAATATGGACTTGGTGTTTTACCAAATAGGGCTATCTTCTGTATTCAACCCCTACCTTTTTCACAACACAACTGATTGGCTCAAACTTATTAACAAGGAAAGAAATTCCACCAAATTAACTTTTAACAAGGCACACCTGTTAATTGAAATGCATTCCAGGTGACTACCTCATGAAGCTGGTTGAGAGAATGCCAAGAGTGTGCAAAACTGTCATCAAGGCAAAGGTTGGCTACTTTGAAGAATCTGAAATATAAAATATATTTTGATTTGTTTAACACTTTTTTGGTTACTATATGACTCCATATGTGTTATTTCATAGCGTTGATGTTTTCACTATTATTCTACAATGTAGAAAATAGTTAAAATATAGAAAAACTCTGGAATGAGTTAGGTTTGTCCAGACTTTTGGCTGGTACTATAATACAAAACATTATAAGTCAAGTACCGAAATACAGAAATGTAAAACGTCTCACATAGTCTACATATCAGTACATACACACACTATCTAGGTCTAATACATAGTACAGTGCACATTACAATACAAGATAGTGTCTCTTCAATGTGTAATAAGGTGTTTTTTAAAATCTTTTTTTAATTGCATGCTTGAATTACTTGGGGTGGCAGGGAGTTCTATGTAGCCATGACTCTATTTAATACTGTGTGTTTCCCAGCCTCTGTTCTGGACCTGGGGACTGTGAAGAGACCTCTGGTTGCATGTCTTGTGTTGTACCGATGAGTGTCTGTACCGTGTACCAACTGCTTGAGCAGCCAGTTCGGTACCTTCAACACATCAACACCTCACACCAAGAACGATAGTGATGCAGTCCATCTCTCCTCAACTATGAGCCAGGAGAGACGGACATGTCTGTTACTGACACTCTCCCCCAGTGTACATCTAAGTGTGGTATGGGCCGCTTTGTTCTGGACCAAATGCAATTGACCCATTTCCTTCTTTGCCGCACATGTTTTAATTTTTTTAATTTAACCTTTATTTTACCAGGTAGGCCAGATCACCTTTATTTAAACAGGTAGGCCAGTTGAGAACAAGTTCTCATTTACAACTGCGACCTGGCCAAGATAAAGCAAAGCAGTACGACACAAACAGCAACACAAACGTACAGTCAACAACACGACAGAAAAATCTATGTACAGTGTGTGCAAATGTAGAAGAGTAGAGAGGTAAAGGAGAGATGAATGGCATTGAAGCTCATTCGGAGGTTTGTTAACACAGGGCCCAAAGAAGGGCCAGATGTATACAGAATGGTGTCGTTTGCGTAGAGGTGGATCAGAGAATCACCGGCAGCAAGAATGACAGCATTGATGTATACTGAGAAAAGAGTCGGCCCGTGCATTGAACCCTGTGGCACACCCATAGAGACTGCCTGAGGTTCTGGACAACAGGCCCTACGATTTGACACACTGAACTCTGTCTGAGAAGTAGTTGGTGAACCAGGCGAGGCAGTCATTTGAGAAACCAAGGCTATTGAGTCTGCCGATAAGAATACGGTGATTGACAGAGTCGAAAGCCTTGGCCTGGTCGATGAATACGGCTGCACCGTAATGTCTTTTTATCGATGGCTGTTATGATATCGTTTAGGACCTTGAGTGTGGCTGAGGTGCACCCATGACCAGCTCTGAAACCAGATTGCATAGCGGAGAAGGTACGGTGCGATTCGAAATGGTCGGTGATCTGTTTGTTAACTTGGCTTTCGAAAACCTTAGAAAGGCAGAGCAGGATTGATGTAGGTTTATAACAGTTTGAGTCAATCACTCAATCAAGTTTATTTTATATAGCCCTTCGTACATCAGCTAATATCTCGAAGTGCTGTACAGAAACCCAGCCTAAAACCCCAAACAGCAAGCAATGCAGGTGTAGAAGCACGGTCTAGAGTGTCTCCCCCTTTGCACATGACCACACAGCTGGGCAGTAGACACAACTAGGGCCTGTAGGACCTTTATGGTCGACGGAGATGTCAAGAAGGCAGAGCAGCGCCCAATCATGGCTTCCAGTACCTGGTTGACTGGGAGGGTTACGGCCCAGAGGGGAGGTGCTGGGTTCCAGCTAGAGACATCCTGGGGCCAGCTCTCATCGCCGACTTCCACCGCCGACACCCCGGTCAACCAGGTATGCACCCAGGTAGGATGTCAGATGGCACCTCTAGAGGGGTCACACCCTCATCTGTTTCACCTGTCTTGTGATTGTCTCCACCCCCCTTCAGGTGTCACTTATTTTCCCTGGTGTATATACCCCTGTGTTTCCTGTCTCTCTGTGCCAGTTCGTCTTGTATGTTTTTCAAGTCAACCAGCGGTTTTCCCGTACCCCTGCTTCTATTCTCTTTTGCCAGTCCTTCCGTTTTTTTGACCCTTGCCTGTTTTATGGACTCCGTACCCGCCGGCCTGACCATTCTGCCTGCCACTCTGCATCTCCTGGACTCGGAACTGGTTTTGACCTTTTGAATGGTCCACGACCATTCTCTTGCATATCAAAGACTCAAACCATCTGCCTCCCGTGTCTGAATCTGGGTCTCACCTTGTGCCCTTATATATCATGGGACAGACCTCTTCCCATTTTACCAACCACTGAGCCTATATGTTTTGACCATGACAGCTTGCTATCTAGGGTTACACCCGGCAGTTTAGTTCCCCATGCTGACCCCTCCCTGGATCCCCATGCAGCTCCGGTCAGCCTGGTGGGTCACACTCTGCTGAGGGGGAGAGAGCGGGGGGGAGGGGGAGGCGAGGAAGAGAGAGAGAGGCGTGGAGGAGAGAGAGAGGGGAGGATGAGAGACAGAGGGGTGGAGGAGAGAGAGAGGAGGGATGAGGTGTGGAGGAGAGAGATAGAGGTGGAGGAGAGAGAGAGGGGAGGATGAGAGAGATAGAGGTGGAGGAGAGAGAGAGGGGTGGATGAGAGACAGAGGGGTGGAGGAGAGAGAGAGGAGGGATGAGGTGTGGAGGAGAGAGATAGAGGTGGAGGAGAGAGAGAGGGGAGGATGAGGCATGGAGGAGAGAGATAGAGGTGGAGGAGAGAGATAGAGGGGTGGATGAGAGAGAGAGGGGTGGATGAGAGATAGAGGGGTGGAGGAGAGAGAGGAGGGATGAGGCGTGGAAGAGAGAGATAGAGGTGGAGGAGAGAGATAGAGGGGTGGAGGAGAGAGAGAGGGGAGGATGAGAGAGAGAGGTAGAGGAGAGAGAGAGGGGGGGTGGGGCGTGGAGGAGAGAGATAGAGGTGGAGGAGAGAGAGAGCGAGAGAGAGAGGGGGGGATGGGAGAGGCGTGGAGGAGAGAGAGACGGAGAGAGAGAGAGAGGGGGAGGGATGGGGTAGTGTATGTGGACACTCTGGGTGGTATGGTGCATGTGAGGGGTGGACACAATGCCCCAGTGTTCAGGCAGGCACACAGGACCTTGTTTTACAACAGGGGAGGGGATGCCATCAATGCCCCGATGATGTGAACCACCCTGAGCCCATTCACAGTGACAAACAGCCCCTCTAACCAGCCTCCTCCTCCTCCTCATCCACCATCCCTCTCTCGCAACTCTCCCCCCTTCTTGACCCAACACTGTGGGGCAGAGCAGGAGAGGAACAAAAACAAAATCATAAAGGAATGGCTGGTGAGAAGACACATGCAGGAGATAAACTGTTGCACTTGTTCAACCCCCCTCAAATAACACACTTACACTCTCTACACACACACACGCGCACGCATGCACGCACGCACGCACGCACGCACACACACACACACACCCTCGTTGGCAGCCTTTCATTCTCCTCCTAATGAAGCCCCCCGTCTCCTCAACAGGAGCTCAATGTGTATGACTTTAATTACATCAGCCTGTCCCTTTCTTGTCTTCCTCTTCTGAGCCTTAAAACCCCAAATGGCTTGATGACAACGTAATTGACAAAGAATTGAATGAGGGCTTCCCCCGAGTTGCTAGGGGGGGGCAAAAATCCCCTCAGCACACCCAGCATGTCCCGTTAGAGATTCTGCTCTGTCTCTACTACCTCTTTTTCTACCTCTTCTACCTTACCTACCTCTTCTACCTCTCCTTCTACCTCTTCTACCTCTCCTCCAACCCTTCTACCCCTTCTTTCCCTCCTACCTCTCCTCCAACCCTTCTACCTCTCCTACCTCTTCTACCTTACCTACCTCTTCTACCGCTCCTCTCTCTTCTACCTCTTCTACCTCTCTGTCTACCTCTCCTCAACCCATCTACCTCTTCTACCTCTCCTTCTACCTCTCCTCCAACCCTTCTACCTCTCCTCTCTCTTCTATCTCTTCTACCTCCTCCAACCCTTCTACCTCTTCTCCCTCTTCTACCTCTCCTACCTCTTCTTCTTCCCCATCTAGATATTCTACCTCTTCTACCTCTCCTACCTCTTCTAACCCTTCCTCCTCTTCTACCTCTCCTACCTCTTCTAACCCTTCCTCCTCTTCTACCTCTCCTACCTCTTCTTCCACTTCTACCTCTCCTACCTCTTCTACCTCTTCTTCCTCTTCTACCTCTCCTACCTCTTCTACCTCTTCTTCCTCTTCTACCTCTTCTACCCCTTCTTCCTCTTCTACCTCTCCTACCTCTTCTACCTCTTCTTCCTCTTCTTCCTCTTCTACCTCTCCTACCTCTTCTACCTCTCCTACCTCTTCTTCTTCCCCTTCTAGATATTCTACCTCTTCTACCTCTCCTACCTCTTCTACCTCTCCTACCTCTTCTTCTTCCCCTTCTAGATATTCTACCTCTTCTTCCTCTTCTACCTCTTCTCCCGGTTCTACCTCCCTACCTCTCCTACCTCTTCTACTCTCAACATCAGTAATATGTCCCCAGGTGTCTGCTCACACCATGCCTAGCCACTTGTTGAGCAGTCCCTTTAGTGTCCTGTTCTTCCCTGCTGTTTCTCCTCTGTTAGTCAACTGGAGGGCTGCTATACCTTCCTCTGAGCTCAACCCGATGCCCAGCTGAACACCCTCCGCTATCCACAAGGCATGATGCAAATCTGATACAGCCAAAACCTCTGAAACATTACAGTACCCAGTGAAATCACTCTCTGCACGGGTTCTAGACAAAAAGACAATGGGACACATTTTAAATAGCACTTGGCACAACTCTTTTGTGCATTAGGAAATGGCACTAGGAAGATTAGCTGACGTTATGGCGTTAGTTATTAGGGATCCTAATAAAATATTCACAAATTCACTAGAATCCACAAACTATAGTGAAGTGAAATACACATTTTAATCTGCAAGTTACTGTTTTTTGAGTCATTAGAAAACAGGTGATTGAAGAGGTAAACAACACGAGGGAGAAATAGAGGTGACGAAAAGAGAGGCATGAGGGCTTAGAGTAGTTAGACACATTAAACCGCTGTGTATCTGTTGACCTTCAGTATTGGGTTAGACCTCTGAACTGTTTGACGATAACGAGGAATGTACTGCAACCCATCTGTCAGGTTAGGGAGGCTAAGAGGAGGAGTGTGTGTGTGTGTGTGTGTGTGTGTGTGTGTGTGTGTGTGTGTGTGTGTGTGTGTGTGTGTGTGTGTGTGTGTGTGTGTGCGTGCGTGTCTGTGTGTCTGTGTGTCTGTGTGCAAGTAGACAGAGGAAAAAACATTGAAAGCAGAGACAGAGAGGTGTCATTCTTTAAGAGCAGAGACAGAGAGGTGTTATTCTTTAAGAGCAGAGACAGAGATATGTTATTCTTTGAGAGCAGAGACAGAGAGGTGTTATTCTTTGAGAGCAGAGACAGAGAGGTGTCATTCTTTAAGAGCAGAGACAGAGATATGTTATTCTTTGAGAGCAGAGACAGAGAGGTGTTATTCTTTGAGAGCAGAGACAGAGAGGTGTTATTCTTTGAGAGCAGAGACAGAGAGGTGTTATTCTTTGAGAGCAGAGACAGAGATATGTCATTCTTTGAGAGCAGAGACAGAGAGGTGTCATTCTTTGAGAGCAGAGACAGAGAGGTGTCATTCTTTGAGAGCAGAGAGCTGGACAATAGCATGGTGCTCTATACCTACTGAAGGCCAAGAAGGTGACGGAGAGGGCACGCCAAGCTGACAATCAAACTCCAACCTGTCGCTGCGACTGGAGTGGGGCAGAGGGCTGTGTGTGTGTGTGTGTGTGTGTGTGGGAAGGGGAGCGGCGGGGGGAGGGGTGGAGGGGCCAGAGGGGAGTGGAGGAGGGGAATGAAAGTGAAGGAATTTCACACACCCTCGCTCCCCGTATGATGGTAGTAACCCCAGAACGGGGACAGGCTGGGCTCTCTCTCTCTCTCTCTCTCTCTCTCTCTCTCTCTCTCTCTCTCTCTCTCTCTCTCTCTCTCTCTCTCTCTCTCTCTCTCTCTCTCTCTCTCTCTCTCTCCATATGATGTTAATAACCCCAGAACGGGGACAGGCTGGGCTCTCTCTCTCTCTCTCTCTCTCTCTCTCTCTCTCTCTCTCTCTCTCTCTCTCCATATGATGTTAATAACCCCAGAACGGGGACAGGCTGGGTTCTCTCTCTCTCTCTCTCTCCATATGATGTTAATAACCCCAGAACGGGGACAGGCTGGGCTCTCTCTCTCTCCATATGATGGTAATAACCCCAGAACGGGGACAGGCTGGGCTCTCTCTCTCTCCATGTGATGTTAATAACCCCAGAACGGGGACTGGCTGGGCTCTCTCTCTCTCTCCATGTGATGTTAATAACCCCAGAACGGGGACAGGCTGGGCTCTCTCTCTCTCTCTCTCTCCATATGATGTTAATAACCCCAGAACGGGGACAGGCTGGGCTCTCTCTCTCTCTCTCTCTCCATGTGATGTTAATAACCCCAGAACGGGGACAGGCTGGGCTCCCTCTCTCTCTCCATGTGATGGTAATAACCCCAGAACGGGGACAGGCTGGGCTCTCTCTCTCTCTCTCCATATGATGTTAATAACCCCAGAACGGGGACAGGCTGGGCTCTCTCTCTCTCTCTCTCTCTCTCTCTCTCTCTCTCCATGTGATGTTAATAACCCCAGAACGGGGACAGGCTGGGCACTCTCTCTCTCTCTCTCCATATGATGTTAATAACCCCAGAACGGGGACAGGCTGGGCTCTCTCTCTCTCTCTCTCTCTCTCTCTCTCTCTCTCTCTCTCTCTCTCTCTCTCCATATGATGGTAATAACCCCAGAACGGGGACAGGCTGGGCTCTCTCTCTCTCTCTCTCCATGTGATGGTAATAACCCCAGAACGGGGACAGGCTGGGCTCTCTCTCTCTCTCTCTCCATGTGATGGTAATAACCCCAGAACGGGGACAGGCTGTGCTCTCTCTCTCTCTCTCTCCATGTGATGGTAATAACCCCAGAACGGGGACAGGCTGGGCTCTCTCTCTCTCTCTCCATGTGATGGTAATAACCCCAGAACGGGGACAGGCTGGGCTCTCTCTCTCTCTCTCTCTCTCTCCATGTGATGTTAATAACCCCAGAACGGGGACAGGCTGGGCTCTCTCTCTCTCTCTCTCTCTCCATGTGATGTTAATAACCCCAGAACGGGGACAGGCTGGGCTCTCTCTCTCTCTCCATATGATGGTAATAACCCCAGAACGGGGACAGGCTGGGCTCTCTCTCTCTCTCTCTCCATGTGATGTTAATAACCCCAGAACGGGGACAGGCTGGGCTCTCTCTCTCTCTCCATGTGATGTTAATAACCCCAGAACGGGGACAGGCAGGGCTCTCTCTCTCTCTCTCTCTCTCTCCATGTGATGGTAATAATCCCAGAACGGGGATAGGCTGGGCTCTCTCTCTCTCCATATGATGTTAATAACCCCAGAACGGGGACAGGCTGGGCTCTCTCTCGCTCCATATGATGTTAATAACCCCAGAACGGGGACAGGCTGGGCTCTCTCTCTCCCTCTCTCTCCATATGATGTTAATAACCGCAGAACGGGGACAGGCTGGGCTCTCTCTCTCTCTCTCTCTCCATGTGATGTTAATAACCCCAGAACGGGGACAGGCTGGGCTCTCTCTCTCTCTCATATGATGTTAATAACCCCAGAACGGGGACAGGCTGGGCTCTCTCTCTCTCTCCATATGATGTTAATAACCCCAGAACGGGGACAGGCTGGGCTCTCTCTCTCTCATATGATGTTAAAAACCTCAGAACGGGGACAGGCTGGGCTCTCTCTCTCTCATATGATGTTAATAACCCCAGAACGGGGACAGGCTGGGCTCTCTCTCTCTCTCTCTCTCTCTCTCTCTCTCCATATGATGTTAATAACCCCAGAACGGGGACAGGCTGGGCTCTCTCTCTCTCTCTCTCTCTCTCTCTCTCTCCATATGATGTTAATAACCCCAGAACGGGGACAGGCTGGGCTCTCTCTCTCTCTCCATGTGATGGTAATAACCCCAGAACGGGGACAGGCTGGGCTCTCTCTCTCTCCATATGATGTTAATAACCCCAGAACGGGGACAGGCTGGGCTCTCTCTCTCTCTCCATGTGATGTTAATAACCCCAGAACGGGGACAGGCTGGGCTCTCTCTCTCTCCATATGATGTTAATAACCCCAGAACGGGGACAGGCTGGGCTCTCTCTCTCTCTCCATATGATGTTAATAACCCCAGAACGGGGACAGGCTGGGCTCTCTCTCTCTCTCCATATGATGTTAATAACCCCAGAACGGGGACAGGCTGGGCTCTCTCTCTCTCCATATGATGTCAATAACCCCAGAACGGGGACAGGCTGGGCTCTCTCTCTCTCTCTCCATGTGATGTTAATAACCCCAGAACGGGGACAGGCTGGGCTCTCTCTCTCTCTCTCTCTCTCTCTCTCTCCCCATATGATGTTAATAACCCCAGAACGGGGAAAGGCTGGGCTCTCTCTCTCTCTCCATGTGATGTTAATAACCCCAGAACGGGGAAAGGCTGGGCTCTCTCTCTCTCTCTCCATATGATGTTAATAACCCCAGAACGGGGACAGGCAGGGCACTCTCTCTCTCTCCATATGATGTTAATAACCCCAGAACGGGGACAGGCAGGGCTCTCTCTCTCTCTCCATATGATGTTAATAACCCCAGAACGGGGACAGGCTGGGCTCTCTCTCTCTCCATATGATGTTAATAACCTCAGAACGGGGACAGGCTGGGCTCTCTCTCTCTCTCTCTCTCTCTCTCTCTCTCTCTCTCTCTCTCTCTCTCTCTCTCTCTCTCTCTCTCTCTCTCTCCATATGATGTTAATAACCTCAGAACGGGGACAGGCTGGGCTCTCTCTCTCTCTCCATATGATGTTAATAACCCCAGAACGGGGACAGGCAGGGCTCTCTCTCTCTCTCCATATGATGTTAATAACCCCAGAACGGGGACAGGCTGGGCTCTCTCTCTCTCCATATGATGTTAATAACCTCAGAACGGGGACAGGCTGGGCTCTCTCTCTCTCTCTCTCTCTCTCTCTCTCTCTCTCTCTCTCTCTCTCTCTCTCCATATGATGTTAATAACCTCAGAACGGGGACAGGCTGGGCTCTCTCTCTCTCTCTCCATGTGATGTTAATAACCCCAGAACGGGGACAGGCTGGGCTCTCTCTCTCTCTCTCTCTCTCTCTCTCTCTCTCTCTCTCTCTCTCTCTCTCTCTCTCTCTCTCTCCCCATATGATGTTAATAACCCCAGAACGGGGAAAGGCTGGGCTCTCTCTCTCTCTCTCTCCCCATATGATGTTAATAACCTCAGAACGGGGACAGGCTGGGCTCTCTCTCTCTCTCTCTCTCCATATGATGTTAATAACCCCAGAACGGGGACAGGCTGGGCTCTCTCTCTCTCTCTCTCTCTCTCTCCATGTGATGTTAATAACACCAGAACGAGGCTGGGCTCTTCCCATGGTGGAGCTGCTGTTCGTGAACTCCATTGTTGTTCTGCCTGCTATTGTTTCTCCTTGTTCTGCCTGTTGTTGAGTCAATGGCGCCCCATTAAGGATGGGAGATCCTTGGTCATTAGGCTCCTTTAACCTATTGTATCGCAGGACCACGAACAACAGTAAGGAGAGGGCTATATCCATAGAATTAGGAATGTGATAGGATCTCTATGGTTACATCGCTGTCATTCAACAGAGCCAGGGAGGATTTTCTTGTTACTCTCGGAATAGCAAGTGTTTTACTGTGATCGATCCACACGTTAGCAATAAAACTTTGAAAATAAGAACATTGGATATTAGTTCACGTTTTCTTTTACATTCAATCTGGAACTAAAACTTTAGTAACATTGTTGGCTATAGTGTACCTCTGTGGGTAAACACATTGTTACATACAGTAGTACATACAGTAATACTTTTTCGATTTCAAAGATTTTGAAAATTAACCCACGGTGGGTAAAGCTGTGCAATCTTCAGCCAGATGGGATGGTTTAACAATTCATTTATTTGTCCATTTAAAATGTGCATTTTTATGTAACAATGAATAGCTAGTCTGACATGACACTGAACCTTAAGGATAGATAGCAGCAGGTCTCAGAACAGTATGGATAGATAGCAGCAGGTCTCAGTACAGTATGGATAGGATAACAGCTGGTCTCAGAACAGTATGGATAGATAGCAGCAGGTCTCAGAACAGTGTGGATAGATAGTAGCAGGTCTTAGTACAGTATGGATAGATAGTAGCAGGTCTCAGAACAGTATGGATAGATAGTAGCAGGTCTCAGTACAGTATGGATAGATAGCAGCAGGTCTCAGAACAGTATGGATAGATAGTAGCAGGTCTCAGAACAGTATGGATAGGATACTTTCTTTCTTTAGCTAAGCATCTGGAGCTCCTATATGCGGCATAAATATATTCATCCCTGTGCTGTTGTTTAAATCTGTGGGTGTAATGCCCTTGTACCCCCCCCACGCCCCCCCTGCCTGACCCCTTCCCCCCCACACACGCCCCCCCTGCCTGACCCCCGAGTATCAGAGAACAGGTTGGCAAAAGCAAACCTCAAGCTGCCTGTTGAAGAGGAGCTCACACACACACACACACACACACACACACACACACACACACACACACACACACACACACACACACACACACCTCGCAGCGAACCAACCACAACCCCTCATAACCTCCAGCAATCCCCCTTTCTCTTTCCCCAGCCAGATGGGTCTGCTGGAATAATGGCTAAAGCCCAATGAGTTCCATTCAATTTGTCCTGCCGTCTAAAGGAGCTTGTAAGCTTTCCATTTGCAGTTGTGTTATAGTAGCCATGGGAGGCTCTGTGGTGTTAGGACTTAATTACCTCCTAATAGCTGTAGGGATAAAGCCCCCCCCCAGCCCAGTCCGTACACCCCAACAGCCCACTCTCAGTCCCCGGTCATTACACCCCAACACCCCACTCTCAGTCCCCAGTCCGTACACCCCCC
The DNA here is from genome assembly GCF_029448725.1 of Salvelinus fontinalis. Classification (NCBI taxonomy): domain Eukaryota; kingdom Metazoa; phylum Chordata; class Actinopteri; order Salmoniformes; family Salmonidae; genus Salvelinus; species Salvelinus fontinalis. The sequence goes on along the minus strand of NW_026600718.1, from coordinate 60,953 downwards.
TCTCAGTCCCCAGTCCGTACACCCCACTATCAGTCCCCAGTCATTACACCCCACTATCAGTCCCCAGTCATTACACCCCACTCTCAGTCCCCAGTCATTACACCCCAACACCCCCCTCTCAGTCCCCAGTCATTACACCCCAACACCCCCCTCTCAGTCCCCAGTCATTACACCCCAACACCCCCCTCTCAGTCCCCAGTCCGTACACCCCAACACCCCCCTCTCAGTCCCCAGTCATTACACCCCAACACCCCCCTCTCAGTCCCCAGTCATTACACCCCAACACCCCCCTCTCAGTCCCCAGTCATTACACCCCAACACCCCCCTCTCAGTCCCCAGTCCGTACACCCCACTATCAGTCCCCAGTCATTACACCCCACTCTCAGTCCCCAGTCATTACACCCCAACACCCCCCTCTCAGTCCCCAGTCTGTACACCCCACTCTCAGTCCCCAGTCATTACACCCCAACACCCCACTCTCAGTCCCCAGTCATTACACCCCAACACCCCACTCTCAGTCCCCAGTCAACCACCAAGCCCCTTCCTAGAGCTGGCCGCCCGGCCAAACTGACCAATCGGGGGAGAAGGGCCTCGGTCAGGGAGGTGACCAAGAACCCGAGGGTCACTCTGGCAGAGCTCCAGAGTTCCTCTGTGGAGATGGGAAAACCTTCCAGAAGGACAACCATCTCGGTAGCACTCCAACAATCAGCCCTTTATTGTAGAGTGGCCAGACGGAAGCTACTCCTCAGTAAAAGGCACATAACAGCCCGCTTGGAGTTTGCCAACAGGCACCTAAAGGACTCTCAGACCATGAGAAACAAGATTCTCTGGTCTGATGAAACCAAGATTGAACACTTCTGCCTAAATGCCAAGTGTCACGTCTGGAGGAAACCTGGCAACATCCCTACGGTGAAGCATGGTGGTGGCAGTGTCATGCTGTGTGGCTGTTTTTTAGAGGCAAGGACTGGGAGACTAGTCAGGATCGAGGGAAAGATGAACGTACAGAGAGATCCTTGATGAAAACCTGCTCCAGTTTTCAGGACCTCAGACTGGGGCGAAGGTTCACCTTCCAACAGGACAATGACCCTAAGCACACAGCCAAGACAATGCAGGAGTGGTTTCAGGACGTCTCTGAATATCTTTGAGTGGCCCAGCCAGACCCCAGACTTGAACCCGATCGAACACCTTTGGAGAGACCTGAAAATAGCTGTGCCGCATCGTTCCCCATCGAAGCTGACAGAGCTTGAGAGGATCCGCAGAGAAGAATGGGAGAAACTCCCCAAATACAGGTGTGCCAAGCTTGTAGCGTCATACCAAAGAAGACTTGAGGCTTTAATCGCTGCCAAAGGTGCTTCAACAAAGTACTGAGTAAAGGTTCTGAATACTGATGGATATGTATATTTCAGTTTTTTATTTTAAAACCACTATGGGATTGGTCCCACCAGGACTGTTGATGTAACGTGCGCTAATGTGATTAGCATGATGTTGTAAGTAACAAGTATTGGCCTTAATTCAACAATCAAGTGAAAAGGGTTGAGCGGAAAAACAGGGTATGGTAGTGGGTACCAGGCGCACCGGTTTGAGACTTTGAGTGTGTCAAGAACTGCTGGGTTATTCACGCTCAAAACAGTTTCTTGTTTTTTTTATCAAGAATGGTCAACCACCCAAAGGACATGTCAATGACATACAACAACTTCCTGATGTACACAAACAACGGCTCCAGACCCGGGTTCTCACACCACCATCCCTAGTGCCTGCATTATTCTTTTCCACATGGCCTTAAATTGTAGCAATATACCCGTATATATTATCTTAATAGCAGGACACTGTAAAGTCCGTTAACCCACTGAAGAGAATGAATTAGGCTATTTGAGAAGGACCAAAATAGCTACCGGGGTCAAAGTTGTGTGCTGCAAAACCTTGGTAGAGCATGGGTGGAGTAGGCATTGAGGTGCTGTAAAACCTTGGTAGAGCATGGGTGGAGTAGGCATTGAGGTGCTGTAAAACCTTGGTAGAGCATGGGTGGAGTAGGCATTGTGGTGCTGTAAAACCTTGGTAGAGCATGGGTGGAGTAGGCATTGTGGTGCTGTAAAACCTTGGTAGAGCATGGGTGGAGTAGGCATTGAGGTGCTGTAAAGCCTTGGTAGAGCATGGGTGGAGTAGGCATTGAGGTGCGCATTCGTTTTATTTTCCTTTTTCCGGCTTCAGACCAAATCCTTCTTCCCAATTATAAACACGTCGTTGGTTTTTAATGGACAGAAATTAGCATGTGAGAGCGATAAATTATAAATGTCATCAAAAAATGTTGCCCCTACAAAACGTAAATAGTCCGAAACGTGGCAAGTCTAATAGTCACTTAATGGAGGCTGTAGTCTCATTTGTATCTGACGCCTAGATGGTCGGGGCAAGAAATGTACTTTGTCCTAATACTAACGACCCTGTTCAAATATCTGGCATGTGGTTCTTGGTGACGGCCATATTGCTCATGACAAGAGGCGGGGAGTGTGTTGTGTACATCCAATCAAGTTGATTAGCAAATTGTCATTGACATTGGTGTCATATTGGCTTAGATATAATGGTAGGGATATTAGAATTTAACATTGAGCTTCAACCAATGCCATTCTATTGTGGGGGCTATTGCCCACCCAGCCCACCCAGCCCACCCAGCCCCACAGCCCCACAGCCCCCACAGCCCCCACAGCCCCCACAGCCCCACAGCCCCCACAGCCCCCACAGCCCCACAGCCCACCCAGCCCCACAGCCCCCACAGCCCACCCAGCCCCACCCAGCCCACCCAGCCCCCACAGCCCCACAGCCCCCACAGCCCCACAGCCCCCACAGTCCCACCCACCCCACCCAGCCCCCACAGTCCCCACAGCCCCCACAGTCCCACAGCCCCCCCAGCCCCCACAGTCCCACAGTCCCCACAGCCCCCCCAGCCCCCACAGTCCCACAGGCCCCACAGCCCCACAGCCCACCCAGCCCCACAGCCCCCACAGCCCCACAGCCCCCCCAGCCCCCCCAGCCCCCACAGTCCCACAGGCCCCACAGCCCCACAGCCCCCACAGCCTCACAGCCCCACAGCCCACCCAGCCCCACAGCCCCCACAGCCCCCACAGTCCCCACAGCCCCCACAGTCCCCACAGCCCCCACAGCCCCCACAGTCACAACAGCCCCCACAGCCCCCACACCCCCCACAGCCCACAGTAATCTTGAACTTGAAGAGTAATCCAATAACACTGAAATTAAACTAATGCAGTAACACAAATACATACATAAAAATAATCAACAAATTAGAAATATGCCATACAGGAAGAAATAAAGCCCCCACAGCCCCTCATACCCTCGGCCTCCAGAGCCCAAACAGGCCCCGGCTCCTCGGGCCCCCACAGGCCCCCACAGGCCCCACAGCCCACCCAGCCCCTCATACCCTCGGCCCCCACAGCCCCCCAGCCCCCCAGCCCCCACAGCCCCCACAGCCCCCACAGCCCCACAGCCCACACAGCCCCCCAGCCCCACAGCCCACACAGCCCCCACAGGCCCCACAGCCCCCACAGCCCACCCAGCCCCCACAGCCCCCCAGCCCCACAGCCCACACAGCCCCACAGCCCACACAGCCCACCCAGCCCCTCATACCCTCGGCCCACACAGCCCCTCATACCCTCGGCTCCCACAGCCCCCAGCCCCACAGCCCACACAGCCCCTTGGCCGGCGTGGGATATACTTGTTTACCTTGGAACACCAGGCAGGATTAGCAGATGAATAAATAAGAGATGATGAAGCATCTTGTAAGGTCTTCTCCGTAGCCTCCAGGCGCTGTCATTAGCATTGTAAAGTTTGGCCACACATTCGCAGATGGCTCTCCGGCATGGCCTAAACCCTGAGACAGACAGACAGACAAGCAGAGACACCACAGGGACAGACACATACACGCACAGCAGGCACGTCTCAAACCGGGACCCAAAGGGGGCCTCATTCTAAAAAATGCAAGGAAGAAAATGCTAAAATATATACGAAGTAACAGAGCAGTCAGGGGTCAGGGGTCAGGGGTCAGGGGTCAGCCTGATGAACAAACTAAGGGAAACATACTCCATAATCTGTGTTGTCTGCAGTTATGGCAAATGTCTCCATTTGCTTTGGAGGTTACATTGCAAAGAAGGTACAGAGTTGACAGAATTTCCAGAATATTCCACAACAACTCTCCAACTCCAACAGCTGTATTCCCCTCTCCTATCCTCTCTGTCTCTCTCTCTGTCTCTCTCTCTGTCTCTCTCTCTGTCTCTCTCTCTCTCTCTGTCTCTCTCTCTCTCTCTGTCTCTCTCTCTCTCTATGGTCCTCCGAAGTGAAGAGAAACATCATTATCTCATAACTGTAATGTAATGTAATGGGAACAGAGGGCCAACAGAGCAAGTACATGGAAATTAGAGTTTTACTCTGCATGCAATGGAAGACACTCAGCGCAGCTAGGTCAGACAGTTTACCTCAACGTGTCGAAAGCTTTCCAATCAGTCCCTTGGCACAGAGAGCTGCAGTAGACTAGAGCAACGTCGTCACTCTGATAATGAGAGGTGTGGTTGTACGCCTAGCCACCTGTTGACGGTGCTAATTCCTCCTACATTAGAGTTGTTCTATTTTTATGCTCTTAGACTTTGAAATGTAAAAAAAGGTGAACATATTCTCTGGCTGTGAACAGCAGAGGGCTGTAAAACTGCATGGTGTTTTGACACCACTCTTCAGGTGTGTGTGTGTGTTTACTCCTCAACCCACAGAACAGCCTCCCACTGACAGTGGCACCGACACAGGCCAGCCACACCCCAGCTCCAACACCCACCAGCCCCCACTCTGCCCCCCCCAGTCCAGAAGAAACACTGGCTGGCATCGTCCTGTTAATGGACTCAAATGGGAAGTATGTCCAGGAGAAGAAACTTTTCCCTAGACACAAAACAAGAAAGGTGCGGTGCCCAACAACGCAAAGTGCCATGGAGCTGCTTGATAAGGCCCATCTCGGGTCGCCAAGCCACATAATTATACATACCGGAAGCAACGACCTGCATGCTCAGCAGGAGAGGGTGGCGACTTCACTACGGGGAGTGATTGAGAAGGCCTCCGCAATCTTCCCCAACTCAAGAATCATAGTGTCAACCCTTCTACAGAGGAGGGACTTCCACCCTGCCACAATCCAAAGAATAAACGCCAGCCTATCCCGGGACTGTGCCCTGCGACCCAATGTACACCTGGCCCACCATCCCACCCTCGATCTGGACTGTCTCTATGACCATGTTCACCTGTACAGGGAGACAGTCCCCATCTTTGCCAAGACTCTCAAGGACGTCGCTTTAAACCGCAGCCCGACCTGTCCACCCAGGAACAGCGGAGCAATTTCCACCCCTCCGAGATCACCGACACAACACCCCGGACCAGCACCCTGGACCCCCCAGCCACGACCACAGCACCACCAACCTCAATGCCCACCACAGCCAGCGCAGCACAGACCACCCCAGCCCAGCTTCAGAGCCACCCAGATGAGGCCTACCACCCCCCTCCTCCCCACCGCAGACCCACACCTGGAGGAGCCACAGCCCAGCAGGCAGAGCTACGCACAGGCTGTGAGAGGAGCAACTGGCCCAGCCCCCACCAACCAAATGAGTGACATTAAACAAATGCTGAGTCTACTATGCTCACATGTGATAGGCCGAGGGTCATGGTAAGATGAGCACAAGAACACCACCATCCTCACACTACACCCACCCAAGTAGCATGACACAAATTCTTGTGTCATCATCTTAAATGATAAACAAATCACATTTGCAAAATAATAGTTTACTTTAATTGAAAAATCCTGTTAATGGTTCTTCTTGGATTGTGAATGTTTGTCTCATTTTGAAAGGTAAAGAAAAGAGAGAGAAAAAAAAAAGGTTATGAAGTCTTTTTACGTTGCATGTTGGAATTTACAAGGATTGAAGTCCTCTGCTTTTGGGCTAAAGAGCAGAAACCCAGACTTCCTGAAAGAAATTGATGATGTTGATATTGTAGTACTACAGGAAACATGGTGCAGAGGTGATGTTTCCACTGGCTGTCCACTAGGTTATAGGGAGATAATCATACCATCCACTAAATTAAAAGGAATCAAACAGGGCAGAGACTCAGGGGGAATGTTAATATGGTATAAATCTGAACTAATTAATTCAATCGAATTGATCAAAACAGGAGAATTCTTTATCTGGTTAAAAATCAACAAGGAGGCTATCTTGACAGATAAAAACGTCTTCCTCTGTGCCACATACATTCCCCCCTCAGAGTCACCCTACTTCAATGAAGAGAGCTTCTCTATTCTAGAGGGAGAGATTAGTCACTTTCAGGCCCAAGGCAACGTACTGGTCTGTGGAGACCTGAATGCTAGAACAGCAGAAGAACAAGACACTATTAACAGTCATGGGGATAAACACCTACCAGGAAGCAATAACCTTTCCCTCCCCACATACCCCCACAGAAACAACTATGACAAAGTGAAAAACAAAAACGGAGTACAGCTCCTGAGGCTCTGTCGAACACTGGGTCTGTACATAGTCAATGGCAGGCTGAGAGGAGACTCTTTTGGTAGGTACACCTACAGCTCATCCCTTGGCAGCAGCACTGTAGACTACTTCCTCACCGACCTAAACCCAGAGTCTCTCAGAGCCTTCACAGTCAGCCCACTAACACCTCTCTCAGACCACAGTAAAATCACAGTGTATCTGAGAAGAGCAGAACCCAACCATGAAGCATCACGGCCCAATAAATTACATGGTACTAAACAGGCCTATAGATGGAGTGCAAACAGTACAGACATCTACCAAAAAGCAATTAGTAGCCAAAAAATACAATCTCTCCTGGACAACTTTTTAGCCTTAACATTCTCCTTCAGCAATGAAGGTGTAAATTTGGCCGTTAGAAACATAAACTTTATATTTGACAAATTAGCCTCCTTGGCTAATCTAAAGAAGCATAAGAGCAAACCAAAAATAACAGATAATGAAAAATGGTTTGATAATGATTGCAAAAATCTAAGAAAGTCATTGAGAAATATATCTAATCAAAAACACAGAGAACCAGACAACAAAAATATACGCCTTCAATATGGGGAAACACTGAAGCAATACAAACGCACCCTAAGAACAAAAAAGGAACAGCACATTAGAAATCAGCTGGATGGAATTGAGGAATCCATAGAATCAAACCACTTCTGGGAGAATTGGAATAAATTAAACAAACCTCATCATGAGGAATTGGCTATCCAAAATGGGGATATGTGGAGAAATCACTTTGCAAACCTCTACAGCAATATAACAAAGAGCCCAGAACAAAAAGATATACAAGAAAAATTACAAATCCTTGAATTAGCAGTCAAAGACTATCAGAATCCTGTAGATACCCCAATTACAGAAGAAGAATTATTGGAAAAACTATGCAATCTCCAACCCAAAAAGGCCTGTGGTGCTGATGGTATTTTAAATGAAATGATCAAATATACAGACCACAAATTCAAATTGGCTATACTCAAACTCTTCAACATTATCCTCACTGCAGGTATTTTCCCCGATATTTGGAACCAGGGATTGATCACACCAATCTATAAAAATGGAGACAAATTTGACCCAAATAATTACAGAGGAATTTGCGTTAACAGCAACTTGGGGAAAATTCTCTGCAGTATTATAAATAGCAGACTACATCATTTCCTTGACGAACACAACGTCCTGAGCAGAAGCCAGATTGGATTTCTGAAAAATTATCGTACAACAGACCACATTTACACCCTCCACACTCTAATTGATAAACAAGTTAACCAAAACAAAGGCAAAATCTACTCGTGTTTTGTAGATTTCAAGAAAGCATTTGATTCAATTTGGCACGAAGGTCTTTTTTATAAACTAATAGAAAGTGGTATTGGAGGGAAAACATATGATTTTATTAAATCAATGTACACTAAAAACAAATGTGCGGTTAAAATTGGCAACAAGCAAACAGACTTCTTCTCTCAGGGGCGGGGAGTGAAACAGGGCTGCCCAATAAGTCCAACATTATTTAACATCTACATTAATGAATTGGCAAAAACATTAGAAGAATCGGCAGCACCTGGTATCACCCTACACAACACTGAAATCAAGTGTCTGCTGTACGCAGATGACCTGGTGCTGCTGTCTCCCACTAAAGAGGGGTTACAGCAGCACCTAGATCGTCTTCACAGGTTCTGTCAGACCTGGGCTCTGACCGTTAACCTAAAAAAAACAAATATAATGATATTCCAAAAAAGGTGGGGAAATAAGGATGACAAATATAAATTCTATTTGGACACAGTTCTATTAGAACACACCAAAAACTACACATATCTAGGACTAAATATGAGCAACACAGGTAGCTTTCACATGGCTGTGAATGAGCTGAGAGACAAAGCAAGAAGAGCATTCTATGCCATTAAAAGGAACATCAAAATTGAAATTCCAATTAGAATCTGGCTCAAAATTTTTCAATCAGTTATAGAACCAATTGCTCTATATGGCAGTGAAGTATGGGGTCCACTCTCTAATAATGAATTCACTAAATGGGACAAACATCCAACTGAAATATTGCATGCAGAGTTTTGCAAGACTGTATTGCAAGTACAAAGAAAAACTCCAAATAACGCATGTAGGGCAGAATTGGGCCAATACCCCCTCCTCATTCGAATAGAAAAAAGAGCCATCAAATTTTACAACCATCTAAAAACAAGTGACCCTAAAACATTCCATCACACAGCTCTACAATGTCAAGAGATGAAACCAGAGAAGAGTCCCCTCAGCCAGCTGGTTCTGAGGCTCAGTTCACCAACCCAAACCAACCCCATAGAGCCTCGGGACAGCCCTCAGAAAATCTGGCCCAACCAAATCATCACAAAACAAAAAGAAAAATATATAACCTATTGGAAAGACACCACAAAAAATCAAAGTAAACTTCAATGCTATTTGGCTCTAAACAGACAGTACATGGTGGCAGACTATCTGACCACTGTGACTGATAGAAAACTGAGGAAAACATTGACTAGGTACAGACTCAGTGAGCACCGTCTGGCTATAGAGACCGGTCGTCACAGACAAACCTGGCTGCCCAGAGAGGACAGGCTGTGCTCACTCTGCTCCAGAGGAGAGGTAGAGACAGAGGTGCATTTCCTACTACACTGTGACAAATACTCAGACCTAAGAGCATATTTCTTTCCCAAAATTATAACTCAATACAAAGAATTTGAAACTATAAAAGATGAAGAAAAAATCAAATATTTATTGGGTGAAAAGCCAAAATGTGCAGTTTTGGCAGCCAAATATGTGTCCTCCTGCCACAACCTGAGGGACAGCCAGTGAAAAATGCAAAGTAATATTGATAATATTTCCCATTTAGCTTAGTTTTGTTTTGTCTTTCATACCAGGTCATATGTCTTCTCAAGTCATATTGACACTGGTCTACTACTGTTGCTTTAATTTATTGTTGTTCTGATTAATATTGTTGTTGTTGTTAATGGTAATCCCATGTCCACTACTACTGTTATTATTGCTGTTGGTCCCACCATTTATTTATATATAAATATATATATATTTTGTATATATATACATATATATTTGATTTTTATTTTTCGATATGTATACTTTGACAATGTAAGTAATAACGAACCTACCATGTCATTAAAGTCAATTGAATTGAATTGAATTGAATTGTTGCAATGAGGGCATCCTCTATCACATGACATTCCCCCTGCTATGACTACCATTAGGATTTCCCCTTATAATGTTCGATATCGATGACTTGTCATCGATCATATAAGAGGGAGAGTGAAGCCTGACGTTAAAGCCTAAAAGCCCTTGAGGTTGTTCTGGAACCTTCTGTTCAAAGAGTTGAGACCATGGTCATATCTGAAATGGCACCCTTATAGGGCTCTGGTCAAAGGTAGTGCACTACTATAGACCAAGTCTCATAGGACTCTGGTTAAAAGTAGTGCACTACTATAGACCAAGTCTCATAGGGCTCTGGTTAAAAGTAGTGCACTACTATAGACCAAGTCTCATAGGACTCTGGTTAAAAGTAGTGCACTACTATAGACCAAGTCTCATAGTGTAACGGCTTGTGCTCTCCTCAGTCTCGGACGAGGTGAGGAGAGAAGGATCTTCAGACCAAAACGCAGCATTTGGGAAATAAGCCATCTTTATTAAGAATACGATGGCAACACGAAACGAAACAAAACACTTTCAAAACTACAAAACAAGAAAACGACGTTGACGAAACCTGAACATAAACTTACATAACTAAACATAAACTTACGTACAGGAAACAGACGACATCGAAACGAAACGAAACAAACAAACGCTACAGTCCCATGTGGTACGAACATACATACGGACACAGGAGACAATCACCCACAAACAAACAGTGAGAATGCCCTACCTAAATATGACTCTTGATTAGAGGAAAACGCAAACCACCTGCCTCTAATCAAGAGCCATACCAGGCAAACCAAAACCAACATAGAAACAGAAAACATAGAATGCCCACCCAACCTCACGTCCTGACCAACTAACACACATAACAACTAACATAAATAGGTCAGGAACGTGACAGTACCCCCCCCACAAGGTGCGAACTCCGGACGCACCAGCACAAGGACTAGGGGAGGGTCTGGGTGGGCATCTAACCACGGTGGTGGCTCAGGCTCCGGGCGCGGTTCCCACCCCACCATAATCCATCCTAGCTTCCTCCCTCCAAAAATGTCCACCCTCTTTTCTCCCCCACAAAATCCTCTTAATAACATACCCAATAAGGACAACACCGGGACAGAGAGATAAATCAATACAGAGGGATAGATAAGAATATAGAGGTAGATAAAGATAGAGAGGGAGATCAGGATAGAGGGGCAACTCCGGACTGAAAGGCAGCTCCGGACAGAGAGACAGCTCTGGACTGATGGGCAGTTCTGGGTATCTAGCCTTTTTAGGCTGAAAGGCAGCTCATGGCTGACTGACGACTCTCGACGCTCATGGCTGGCTGACGGCTCTCGACGCTCATGGCAGGCTGACGGCTCTCGACGCTCATGGCAGGCTGACGGCTCTCGACGCTCATGGCAGGCTGACGGCTCTCGACGCTCATGGCAGGCTGACGGCTCTCGACGCTCATGGCAGGCTGACGGCTCTCGACGCTCATGGCGCTCTGACGGCTCTGGCTGCTCATGGCTCTCTGACGGCTCTGGCTGCTCATGGCTCTCTGACGGCTCTGGCTGCTCATGGCTCTCTGACGGCTCTGGCTGCTCATGGCTCGCTGGCGGCTCTGGCAGATCCTGTCTGGTTGGCGGCTCTGGCAGATCCTGTCTGGTTGGCGGCTCTGGCAGATCCTGTCTGGTTGGCGGCTCTGGCAGATCCTGTCTGGCTGACGGCTCTAGCGGCTCCTGTCTGGCTGACGGCTCTAGCGGCTCCTGTCTGGCTGACGGCTCTGTAGGCTCATGGCAGACGGGCGGCTTTGTAGGCTCATGGCAGACGGGCGGCTTTGCAGGCTCATGGCAGACGGATGGCTCAGACGGCGCTGGGGAGACGGATGGCTCAGATGGCGCTGGGGAGACGGATGGCTCAGATGGCGCTGGGGAGACGGATGGCTCTGGCCGGATATGGTGCACTGTAGACCTGGTGCGTGGTGCCGGAACTGGAGGCACCGTGCTAAGGATAAGCACCTTCCTACTAGTGCGGGGAGCAGGGACAGGGCACACTGTACTCTCAAAGCCTACTCTATCCCTGATGCGAGGTACCGGCACTGGTGACGCCGGGCTGAGGACAAGCACATCAGGATTAGTAGGGGGAGAAGATACAGTTTGTACAGGGCTCTGGAGACGCACTGGTAGCTTAGTGCGTGGGGCCGGAACTGGAGGCACCGGGCTAGATACACGCACTACAGGGAGAGTGCGTGGAGGAGGAACAGGGCTCAGGATACGCACTGGTAGCCTAGTGCGTAGTGTAGACACTGTAGGTACTAGGCTGGGGCGGGGAGGTGGTGCCGGAAATACCGGACCGTGGAGACATACTGGCACTCTTGAGCATTGAGCCTGCCCAACCTTACCTGGTTGAATGCTCCCGGTCGCCCGACCAGTGCGGGGAGGTGGAATAACCCGCACCGGCCTATGTAGGCGAACCGGGGAAACCATGCGTAAGGCCGGTGCCATGTATGCCGGCCCGAGGAGACGCACTGGAGACCAGACGCGTTGAGCCGGCCTCATGACACCTGGCTCAATACTCAATCTAGCCCTACCAGTGCGGGGAGGTGGAATAACCCGCACTGGGCTATGCACTCGTACAGGAGACACCGTGTGCTCTACTGCGTAACACGGCGCCTGCCCGTACTCCCGCTCTCCACGGTAAGCCTGGGAAGTGGGCGCAGGTCTCCTACCTGCCCTTGGCCCACTACCTCCTAGCCCCCCCCCAAGAAATTTTTGGGAATTACTTACGGGCTTTTTCGGCTTCCGTGCCAGACGCGTTCCCTCATAGCTCCGGTTCCTCTCCCCGGTAGCCTCTGCTCTCCTCAGTGCCTCCACCTGTTCCCATGGGAGGCGATCCCTCCCAGCCAGGATCTCCTCCCAAGTGTAGCAACCCTTTCCGTCCAAAACATCATCCCATGTCCATTGCTCCTTTCTCTCCTGTCCCTTACTCCGTTTAATTTTCCCTTGCCGCTTGGTCTTAGCGTGGTGGGTGATTCTGTAACGGCTTGTGCTCTCCTCAGTCTCGGACGAGGTGAGGAGAGAAGGATCTTCAGACCAAAACGCAGCATTTGGGAAATAAGCCATCTTTATTAAGAATACGATGGCAACACGAAACGAAACAAAACACTTTCAAAACTACAAAACAAGAAAACGACGTTGACGAAACCTGAACATAAACTTACATAACTAAACATAAACTTACGTACAGGAAACAGACGACATCGAAACGAAACGAAACAAACAAACGCTACAGTCCCATGTGGTACGAACATACATACGGACACAGGAGACAATCACCCACAAACAAACAGTGAGAATGCCCTACCTAAATATGACTCTTGATTAGAGGAAAACGCAAACCACCTGCCTCTAATCAAGAGCCATACCAGGCAAACCAAAACCAACATAGAAACAGAAAACATAGAATGCCCACCCAACCTCACGTCCTGACCAACTAACACACATAACAACTAACATAAATAGGTCAGGAACGTGACACATAGGGCTCTGCTCAAAAGTAGTGCACTACTATAGACCAAGTCTCATAGGACTCTGGTCAAAAGTAGTGCACTACTATAGACCAAGTCTTATAGGGCTCTGGTTAAAAGTAGTGCACTACTATAGACCAAGTCTCATAGGGCTCTGGTCAAACGTAGTGCACTACTATAGACCAAGTCTTATAGGGCTCTGGTCAAAAGTAGTGCACTACTATAGACCAAGTCTCATAGGACTCTGGTTAAAAGTAGTGCACTACTATAGACCAAGTCTCATAGGGCTCTGGTTAAAAGTAGTGCACTAAATAGAGGATGGAGTGATATTTCAGACTCACCCTTCTCTTCCGTTCTCTTTACCCAACAGTTTTACTCCCTAGACAGTCGTCAATCAGTATCTCTGATGGTGGCTTGTGATACACTTTGCACTCATCCCTAGCTGACATTTTAAATAATGATACGGGGTGGGAGAAATGCCCAAATATTTATTTGTTGTCCCTCTGATTTCTAACAAGTGATATTATTGGATTGTCTAATGAAGATATCAGCAGCATTGTCACGTTCCTGACCTATTTCTGTTAGTTTGTTGTATGTGTTAGTTGGTCAGGACGTGAGTTTGGGTGGGCATTCTATGTTTTCTGTTTCTATGTTGGTTTAAGGGTTGCCTGGTATGGCTCTTAATTAGAGGCAGGTGTTTGGCGTTCCTCTAATTGAGAGTCATATTTAGGTAGGTTGTTTCACAGTGTTCGTTGTGGGTGGTTGTCTCCTGTGTCAGTGTTTGTCGCACCATACGGGACTGTTCGGTTTGTTTTTGTACATCGTCATTTTGTGTAGTCTATTTTCCCTGTTCGTGCGTTCTTCGTGTTTTATGTAAGTTCCATGTCCAGGTCTGTCTATTCCGTTTTGTTATTTTGTTAATCATTCAAGTGTATTTCGTTTCGTGTTTTTTCCTTCTTGTTAATTAAAATTATGTATTCACAACCCGCTGCGCCTTGGTCGAATCACTACTCCTCCTTTTCGGTTGAAGAGGAGGAGGACTACTGTTACAAGCATAGCTGAACCTACCTGGTTTAAAAAAAAATGCCACTTCTCACAAACACGCCCCTTTGTCCGCTCTCATTAGCATCGTCTTATTTAGAGCCAGTAAAACAGGCAAACAGACGCATCCTATTCACCACGGTGTCTTCTGATTGGGTTCACTCGCAATGCCTCCTGGGTTGTTAACCCTTCGGGCTGTGCACATGATCCACTAGTTATTGCTGCTATAATACCGCTCACAGGACACATGTAGTCCTACTCATGATATGACCTTCTAGCCTAAATACGGTGAATTTATATTTGTTTGCCAATATTGGTAGCTCTACTACAAACACATTAAACAAACTAGGCTAGGCTAAATCTCAGCTAACGATTTATTTTGTATTTAATTTAACCTTTATTTTAGTAGGCAAGTCAGCTAAGAACAGAATCTTATTTACAATGACGGCCTCCCCCGACCAAGTTCTAACTCAACATATGGTAAGACCAAGTTCTAACTCAACATATGGTAAGACCAAGTTCTAACTCAACATATGGTAAGACCAAGTTCTAACTCAACATATGGTAAGACCAAGTTCTAACTCAACATATGGTAAGACCAAGTTCTAACTCAACATATGGTAAGACCAAGTTCAAACTCAACATATGGTAAGACCAAGTTCAAACTCAACATATGGTAAGATCAAGTTCTAACTCAACATATGGTAAGAGAGATTCTATACATCAGAGTTATGTATGCAACAATCTGCTTATAGTGAACTCTGTCTGTAAATGCTTTATAATGGTTTTGCAAAGAGAAACAAAATCCGTGTTACTTATGGATTCTTTTTTTTTTTGCGTCAGTAGCTAGGTTTCCATTCAATTTGGGACAGATTTTCATGCCAATATTCTAAAATCTGCATGAAACAATATGCGCATTTTGACCTAGTGCACATTAAAATTACTTTTTGCCGTTAAATTCCCATGTACCGAATGAAAAATACAAGTTAAATGGGTTTCCATCGCATTTTCAATTCTACTGATGGTTGGTTTTCTCACAAAAACAGGCAGTATTCTTTAGCAAATTGTCCCGCTCTGGCACATGCGCTCTAGCCAACAGCTCGCAGATCCAGTGCTGGTAGGCTACCAACATTATGAGATTATTATGGATAAGAGCGATATTATTTGTATTTGTCAAACTGCAGCCAAACATCGATCATCATGTCACCGGAATAAGACTTTCGATATTTATTGGAAAGGAGCATCAAGCTAATTTATTTCCTCTGTAGTCTAATAAACTGCACGCTTAACCAAATCGTAGTGGGTAGTTCACTTCCATATGATGGTTATTATATAAATTATTATACTAATACATTTTACAGACACAAAAAGATCCCACCATGTAGAACGAACATACTGTCGGTCGGCATTTATACAATTGTACCGGCATTTCATGTTTCTATTAGTCACGTCATGACTTGTAATCACGCGTCAGGTAATTCATCCGAAATGATTGGACGTAAACGCGATTAGTTATAGCCTACTCCGAATAGAAAAATACAGTGTACAGAACGCAGAAGTAATCTCGTGTTACAGATGGTTCATTGAATTATAATAGGCCTAAACATGCACATTAAATGCATTTAAAATGGGTCACACAGTACACAGGCAATTGCACAAAATACCACAGTTACAAAGGCCTACTTTCTTCATGCAATTACCTACCGTGCATTTCCGAAAGTATTCACCCCCCCCCCCCCCCTTGAGATGTTGTGCCACTGATCTACACATAATATCAGTCTAACTTACAAATTCCTGATTTTAAAAACAATTCAGACTAAATGTCTTGAGTCAATAAGTATTCAAGCCCTTTGTTATGGCAAGGCTAAATACGTTCAGGAGTAAAACGGTGCTTAAAGGAGTTATATAATAAGTTGCATGGACTCACAGAGAGCAATAATAGTAGGCTAACATATATTTTTTACGAATATCCCATCTCTGTACCCCACACATAGAATTATCTGTAAGGTCCCTCAGTCGAGTCTTGAATTTCAAACACAGATTCAACCACAAAGACGAGCGAGGTTTTTCCAATGCATCTCAAAGAAGGGCACCTATTAGTAGACGGGTAAAAATAACAGCAGACATTGAATATCCCTTTGAGCACGAGGAAGTTATTCATTAAATCATTCTAATATGTATTGACTCAAAGGAGTTAAATACTAATCTAATCAAGATATATTAGTGCTTTATTTTTCATTCATCTTTTAATTTTTTTTATTTTTCTTCCACTTTGATATTACAGAGTATTTTGTGTAGATCATTGAAAGAAGGAGACAATTACATTAATTTTGAATTCCAATTTGTAACACAACAAAATGTGAAAAAAAAGTCAAGGGGTGTGAAAACTTTCTGAAGGCTCTGTATAATATAATATGGCCAGTTTATTATCATAACCATATTTTACGCTATAGAATAGCTGGGTAAAAATATTGTCATCAAGGTACATTTGCATACAATGCACAATGGTCTTATTGCTAAAAAATTGGTGGTTGAGGAGTTATGAAAAATAAAAAAGTTGACCTAAATAAATACATTCAACTATTATTATTATTATACTGTGTAAGTTATACATCATGTTTACTTTCTTTGCCTGTAGTTTGTGACTGGTGCCACTTGTTTCTCGGACAATGACCTTGTCAACTTCCGTTATATCAGAGCGCCAGAGAGTCACTTGTTTTGTCCCTTCTATCATCCCCTGGCTGCCGAAAGAGGCCCGCGCTGCTGTTAGTCCATATTGGACTAATTGAAATGTTACTGATCATAACCGTTAAAAACAATTTCGCAAGCTTCGTTTATTAACGTTAAAAAAATAAATGCCCTTTAACGGTTTGAGTCGTGGCTCACGCCGTCAGCTGTTGGGCGCTCTTGGGGTCGTCGGGTTGAAATAATAAGCGCTATGTTCTCCAACCGTAATCAGCGCCTTCAAATGGGCATGGGCGGAGACTGTGTGTGTGTGTGTGTGTGTGTGTGTGTGTGTGTGTGTGTGTGTGTGTGTGTGTGTGTGTGTGTGTGTGTGTGTGTGTGTGTGTGTTGTGCGCGCCACGACAGAAAACTCACAGTTAACATATTGCGGCACAAAGCTTAATCATTATTCGTTGGATTTTTACAAGGGCCTGATCGAATTAGTAATATTGCTTTCAATTTTACAGCAGGAAACAAAATATTACCGAAGTATACTGTCAAATTATGATCGTGTTTATTATGATATTTTCTGAAGAATGACTTCGTTTAGAAAAACAAACTAAAATAATAAATAACCTCAAATGTAGGCTTATCAAACGGGAAGATTTTCATCATAAATACGATATTCATAAAGACAAGTTCATTGATTTACAGTTTAAATGTAATTTACAGTTTTCGAATACTGTCTTTGAATATCCAAAACATGCATTGTCCCCCCCCCCCCCCCATCATATTGATTATGCAGGGTTATTGATGTGGCAGTAGTAATACAATCATATCGGTATATAAACACTCAGCAGAACACTTCTGCTGTAGAATTCTAAAACGGAGAAAACAGCTCGTTCTTTTCCCACCGAAAAGTCTAGAATCTATCAACAACAACAAAAAAAGTGTCATCAATTTCAGAATTTTCTGCAAGGATTGTTATATAATGTTGATGTTTACTAAAATAAGATCATGTATTGATATTATGTAGTGGTGGTCAATACGATTTCTTTAGCCTATTTCTTCCTTTTAGTTGCTGAAAAATCTACATGCCTTAACAACTTCTCTCCCTCACAAAAAACATGTCATATGCCCGAGTGTGTCTAATTCATTCATCTAAAACGAAGCTCGAATTTCTTTGTAATGACATCAGATTTGAAGACCCCTAACTCCTCCAAGCCTCCTCCCCTCTCTCCGTTCGCAAGATGCCAATTGGCGAATGGATGACAGACAGTCGGAAAAGCCATGGCATTGTCCCGGTGATTTGCCCCCAGATCGTTAAGTCCGCTATAAAACCCTGTCGTTATGCCCGTGCGTGCCAAATGGGCTGTTAGTTGTGATCGGGAGTAACAAGTGGATTGAACAGCGACACTTCCTCTGCACCGAGCTGCGCTCTGCATCTCTCTCTCTCTCGGTAGGTTTCTTGTCTGCTTTTCGGGATAATATTGATATGTCATTTAGGCAGTTGTGATTTTTTTTTGTCACAAAAATAGCCTCATCTGAGAATCTTTGTTTTTTTAACTTCATGTGTAGAATAACTTTCAAGAACCTTCTCGTGTCCTTTCGTGGATGTTTTTGTTTACCTTCTCATGTTAATCCATTGCACATTGAATTGGTTGACCATGTAGCATATTTTTATAATCTAGTGACATGGTTTTACATTTTAATCCTAGTGGTAGTGAAAAAATCTGATGCTAAATGGTTCGTTTACTTTTCTTTCCGTAGACTATTGCGCTGTCTGAATAAACCTGAGGATCATCATGGACTCCGGTACCAGCCGAATGTCCAGCCGACCTTCCTCTCCCGAGGTGCACGATATGTTCCTGCATGCGATGAAGAAGCATATGGTGGGCTTCTCCGGTACTGTCTCGTCCACACAGAACGACTCACCGCCAGAGATACCCGCGGACATGCGGAGCCTTTCGGATGACGATGATGACATTACTCTGAGAATGCTGTCAAAGAAGGACCGTAAACTGCTCTCAGAGAACGAGCTGCAGGGGATGCGGCTGAAAATCAACAGCCGTGAGCGGAAGAGGATGCACGACCTTAACATCGCCATGGACGGTCTCCGGGAGGTCATGCCTTACGCGCACGGGCCCTCGGTGCGCAAACTCTCCAAAATCGCTACTCTCCTCTTGGCGAGAAACTACATCTTGATGCTGAGCAACTCGCTGGAGGAGATGAAGAGGCTTGTCAGTGAGTTCTACGGCAGCGGCCACCACAGCAGCTTCCACCCTTCCGCATGTGGTACTATGGCGCACACTGGGCCCCTGCCTGGTCATCCGGCCGTTTCCCACGCCTCCCACCCAGTGCACCATCCACTTCTTCCCCCGGCAGTCTCCACGGTTGCCTCTCTCTCTACAACGGGTCTCACCTCGATCAGACCCCACCATGGACTCCTGAAGGCGCCCTCGGCCGTCCCGGGCCCCCTGGGCAGCAGTTTCCATCACTGGGGCGCGGGAATGCCCTGTCCATGCAGCATGTGCCAGGTGCCACCACATGTTTCCGGCATGAGCGCTGTCACCATGTCCAGGCTGACGAGTGAATCCAAATGACTTGAACTCTTATCATAAAACGAGAGAGGGAAAAAAGGGAAATTAACTTTGGCTTGAAGACGTCACAGTGTATATCAGTCCATCACGTTTTTTTGATTTTTATTTATCTGTTGCTGAAATAAACTTTGGATTGAGCCAGCAGAAATGCATTGCTTTAGAACATTGGAGGAGCGCTACTTACATACCATGTTGTAACATTATTTAGATAAATGTATAAAAGGTGCTTTTCATATTCAGTAAAAGCCCATCAGTTCACTGTATGCAAACCTATGACAGAAATACACATTATAGGAAGGGCGTTACTGATGGCTTTTAATGACCTGTTCTCGATCATTATTTAACTTTAGACTAGCGCATTCCCGAGACAGAATAAACGAAAGTACACTATGTGGGTACAGCATACGGCATGAGAACACAACGGTAATGTAGATTGTAAATATGTAGATTCAGATTTCTGTTTGTACGAGAGTTTTTATATCAGGCCCTTGGTTAATGTTTGGATTGACCCGTTTAGCTTGTGTCTGCTTTCAGCCATGTAGCGCTGGTACCAAGTTGCTCCTGCTTCTTCCTCTGGTACCAAGTTGCTCCTGCTTCTTCCTCTGGTACCAAGTTGCTCCTGCTTCTTCCTCTGGTACCAAGTTGCTCCTGCTTCTTCCTCTGGTACCAAGTTGCTCCTGCTTCTTCCTCTGGTACCATGTTGCTCCATCTTCTTCCTCTGCCTCTTGTACAATATGTCCTTTCAGTGTTTTCTCTCCAACGTCACTGCCGATCCTATAGATGGCTGTTTTCTTATGTACGTTTCCTCTTTCCATGTTTTGTTGTTGTTGCCAAGTCACAGCCCGACGCAAAGAATGATCACTTCTTTGTTTTGTTTTTATAAAAAAGTGCTAAATTATATTTATTTACTTATTTTGGATGGGATTTCAAATGAATCAATGACGATGATTATGTTGGGATTTTTACATGTTAAATAAAAACACGTTTAATTGACATCGTTCTTTTCTTACTGATGTTCCACAGAAAGTGTATGAAAAACATACAGAGGCCAAATTAACCCCAATATTTAATAATACATTAGCCCAAATGTAGATATTATCTAATCGTCGAATCGGTGACGTAAGCAATAGCTCAACAGTTGGTTCTCTCTAAGAAATGTCTATGGAATTTAGAGATATAGGCCAGACATACTTTTATGTCAAAGCTGTGCGTAAAATAACAACATTTTATTAAAACCTTCAACATTTTATAAAAACCAAAAGGCTATGTTTAAACAATAGGCAGATGCCTTTTTAGAAAATTATTTTGCATTCAAAAAACAAATTAGACCCACAATACACTTTAATAAACATAGGCAATACTTTTGTAACCTGTTTTTAGGGGAGTGGGGGGGGGGGGGGGGGAATCAGAATTATGATTGACTAACAAGGACTAACTGTCCCCCTCTGTTCAATTCAACTGAGGACAAAGGAATCCACACCATTCAGATTCTATTCACAGTGAGTCCAGACTGCTTCATTTTGAGCTCTCACTTTTGTTAGCAAAATCATGTTTTACATTATAGGCCTACTATAATCTCAGTATCATTGTAATCCATGTGTGTAATATTGTAATCCATGTGGATTTGCTATGTTTTATATGTGGATTATACAGTATATGTACTATGTGCTCCTCTGCTGGAAAACCAATTACTCTCTCTCGGGACAAATACATTTAAACTTGTCATTCAGAAATCAAATTTCCCGAAATTATTATTCAACTGCTTGACCTCGCAAATGATTAAAAAATATATATTATTATTAGGTTTTAGATATTTCGTTTAGTAGAATTATAGAAGGATAAACCACATAAGATGTGATTCACTGCAAACTCGACATTTGGAGAAGCCAAATTCCTTTAAATGGGGTGGAAAGTAGCCTAGTGGTTAGAGCGTTGGGCCGGTAACCGGAAAGTTGCAAGATGGAATCCCCGAGTTGACAAGGTCAAAATCTGTCCTTCTGCCCCTGAACAAGGCAGTTAACCCACCGTCATTGAAAATAAGAATTGGTTCTTAACTGATTTGCCTAGTTAAATAAAAGAATCAGAAGTGATGATGAAAAGATACAAATGTCAAGATCTTTTAGAATAATCCATAATTAACATGTATAGCTCCGATTAGTTTTATCGTTTAGTAATTAGTATTAGTAATTATCCTAACTAATTAGACAAAACAAATAAATATAATTTATATTCAAAGTATACATATAGAATATATTATCATCATTCTTGTTTTCGCCTTAATTATATTCAGAGCACAACACACTTGTTCGTGACTTTGCTTCTCCTTCAGACTCACTCATACAAAGGTGACTTTCTTTGTTTTTTTTTGGCACCAGTTTGATTTTGTCCACGCCCCGCTGCTGTCACAACTAGCGTTGTTTGAATTGTTTAGGCAAGGATCCAATTGGACTTCCATATTTCTAGTTTTGTTGTTGTTGTTGTTGTACTTTGATGAGCTGAAAAACTAATACTGTCTTGATGAAATCAGGCCTTTTGGATATTTATTCAGAGACTCTACATGAGAGGGGGCCACTTACCGAGACCTAAGCTAAATGTACTTGGATTCTTGAGCTATATATAACATATGAGGGCAAACAATCCCCAATACAAGTTCTGTTGTGAGGAATATCCGGGAATAAATGAATATAGCAGGGTGTTGATTAGTAAACGGCGGCAGCTGCATAGCAGGATGTCCATGCGGCTGCAATGTTTTCAAAAGGCTTTTGAAGCTGGAACGATATAGAACGAACCTGCTGTTTGAATATTCATGCTTGCGTTTGTTTATTAATTTGTCTTCTTTTTTTAATTATTTTTTATTTTTTTACAATTGAATTATTCAAATGATGTGAGTAGGAAAATAAAAAGTTCTTCAAGATGTGTTGGGCGTTTCGGCCCAAAGAAAAACATTTGTTTGACTCACTGCTATTTCATCCTAATTTTACTTGAACCACTTGAAAAATATCCGCTTGTTTCAATAGTTTTTTTGTTGTTCACAGACACGCACACGCACGCGCGCGCGCGCGCACACACACACACACACACACACACACACACACACACACACACACACACACACACACACACACACACACACACACACACACACACACACACACACACAGCCACACCTGAACAACCTAGGTAAAAGGATGCCACTTGAGCTATCCCAGCCAATATAATGTTTATATATCTACTAGCCTATTAAAAGGGGGTAACGTGACATGTTTGACAGAACAAATTGAGTCCAAACCGAGTTTAATAATCAAATGTGTAAATAACACAATGTTTAACATGTATTTTTTTTTTACCAACATCTGCTTGTCCAGGTCATCTCTTAGCCCACCACCCTATTGAGAAGCCATTTGCTGCCTGCGAAATGCAATTACTCACAGAGTTAATGGGGATTAGAGGTATCACATTTCAAAATTAATTAGAACCCCCCACTCACTACCCACAATTCCATCTATTTCGTTCCCACCTTAACGAGCAGCCTTTCTCACTTCATTATGAGTCAGTCAGTTATCTACACACCATTACACACACACGCGCACACACGTGCACACGTACATACAGTTTAAGTCGGAAGTTTACATACACTTAGGTTGTAGTCATTAAAACTCGTTTTTCAACCACTCCACACATTTCTTGTTAACAAACTATAGTTTTGGCAAGCAAGTAGGTTAGGACATCTACTTTGTAAATGACACAACTAATTTTTCCAACAATTGTTTACAGACATATTATTTCACTTATAATTCACTGTATCACAATTCCAGTGGGTCAAGAGTTTACATACACTAAATTGACTGTGCCTTTAAACAGCTTGGAAGATTACAGAAAATGATGTCATGGCTTTAGAAGATTCTGATAGGCTAATTGACATCATTTGAGTCAATTGGAGGTGTACCTGTGAATGTATTTCAAGGCCTACCTACTCAGTGCCTCTTTGTTTGACATCATGGGAAAATCAAAAGAAATCAGCCAAGACCTCAGAAAAAAAGGAATTTGGGAGAACATTCTCTTGACTGGTGCATTACTTCCAGGTAAACACATGACAACAGACGCTAATCTAGCCAAGTTAGTGTGTGGGATGTCGTTCTCTATGAAGTGGGTAACCACCGTGCTCCATCGCTGACTAAGCGGTGTCTCAGATGTTTTCCATTCTTCAAGCGATCCCCTTTAGGAACTCTTGCAGGCCAGTAACCTCGTCACACAATGCATCCTCATTGATGATCACATTGGTGCATTTTTCCTGCAGGGTGCCTGCTGCCTTCTGGATCTCTTCAATCTGAGGTTGCCTTTTTAAAAGGAGACAATGTAACCCTTTTAGATTATCTGTGTGCTTTCCCCATGCTTGCAAGTAGTTCACAGCCATAGTGAAGAATGATTGTTATGTTTTGAGAAAGCTCTCTTTAGACAAGGGTCCATTTTCCTCTAGCTCTCTCAGAAGTCCTCTGACCAAAACTGGAATGAAGTTGTCATCACGTCTTGCAGTCAATTTTGCCTCAACGTTTCTCAGAATTGCAGCGGACTCCACAGCACAGTGGTCCTGGCCTCCAAGCATCTTGATCTTGTCAATGAATACGGTCAAGTTTCCATGGACAAAGGCCAGCCAAAGTTCAGTCAGTGGATCTTCGAACATTGTTCACAGGACAACAGGGCATTTGTCTTCAGAAATAAAAAAGGATTTCAATGGCACATAGATTTCAATGGCCGAGTTTTCCACAGCAGTTTTCTCCAAAACTATCGCGAGCAAGTAGTTAGTAGAAGAAGAAGAGTGAATGAAGCTGCTGTAGCGAGCAGCCCCCTCTGCTGGCCTAAACAAGCACAACGCGATTGAGACGTCAACCGGGCATCGGAGCAGAGGAAGGCTCCTGCCATGGAGCGGGACTGGTCCCCGTGCCTGGACTGGCCACCGGCGCAGAGGAAGGCTCGAGCGGGACTGGTCACCGTGTCTGGACTGGGCATTGGCGCAGGTTGCACCGGACTGATGACACGCTCCTCAGGTCGAGTGCGTGGAGCCGGCACAGGACGCTCCAGGCTGGGGAGGCGCACTGGAGGCCTAGTGCGTGGAGCCGGTACAGGTGGCACCGGACTTTTGACACACTCTTCAGGGCGAGTGCGAGGAGCTGGCACAGGACGTACCGGACTGGGGAGGCGCAGTGGAGGCCTGGTGCGTGGAGCCGGCTCAGGTGGCACCGGACTGGTGACAGGCTCTTCAGGTCGAATGTTGAGCAAAACACACTTGACCAACATCTCTCTCCTCTCCCTCTCTCCCTTCTTCTCCATCGACTCCCTGACGGTCTCTGGCTCTTCCCTCTGCTCAGCCACCAGCTCCATGTGACTGAAGACACGCTCCTCATGGCGAATGCGAGGAACCGGCACAGGACATACCGAGCTGGGGAGGCGCACTGGTGGCCTGGTGCGTGGAGCCGGCACAGATGGCACCGTACTGATGACACGCTCTTCAGCACGCCTGCGCTGCAGCCTACTCCTCGCCTCCACCTCTCTCCGGTATTCCTCCACCGTCTGCCATTTGGGCTCTTGCACTCTCCGCTGCTCAGCCGACAGCTCCATGTTTCTGTGGCCGCGGCCCCCGGCGTCATTGCTCTCCTTCCTGAGTCCTCTGCGACTCCCGCCAAGGAAGGGTCTCGCATCCACTCATGATCTCCCATGTCCAAAACTCCTTTACCTCATGGACACACTGCTTGGTCCTTGCTTGGTGGGATATTCTGTCACGATTGTTATGATAGATGGACCAAGGTGCAGTGCGATTCGAATTCCACATCTTTTATTAGTTAAACTTAAACTTAACAATAAACAAACAACGACCGTGAAGTAACAGAGTGCACATCAGCACTCAACAAAACAATATCCCAAAAATGCAGGTGGGAACAGGGACACCTTAAAGATGATCCCCAATTAGAGACAACGAATATCAGCTGCCTCTAATTGGGAACCATACTAAGAACACCAACATAGAAATGCGTCGACTAGAACACCCCCTAGTCACGCCCTGACCTACAACACCATAGAGAACCAAGGGCTCTCTATGGTCAGGGCGTGACAGTATCGACATAAACTGAAAGGCTGCTCAGCAAGGAAGAAGCTTCTGCTCCAAAACCACTATTAAAAAGCCAGACTACGGTTTGCAACTGCACATAGGGACAAAGATAATACTTTTTTTTTTTAAATATGTCCTGACCTATGTTTGGAGGAAAAAGGGGGATGCTTGCAAGGCGAAGAACACCATACCAACCATGAAGCACGGGGGTGGCAGCATCATGTTGTGGGGGTGCCTTGCTGCAGAAGGGACTGGTGCACTTCACAAAATAGATGGCATTATGAGGTAGGAAAATTGTGTGGTAATATTGAAGCAACATCTCAAGACATCAGTCAGGAAGTTAAAGCTTGGTCGCAAATGGGTCTTTCAAATGGACAATGACCCCAAGCATACTTCCAAAGTTGTGGCAAAATGGCTTAAGGACAACAAAGTCAAGGTATTGGAGTGGCCATCACAAAGCCCTGACCTCAATCCCATAGAAAATGTGTGGGCAGAACTGAAAAAGCATGTGTGAGCAAGGAGGCTTACAAACCTGACTCAGTTACACCAGCTCTGTCAGAAGGACTGTGCCAAAATTCACCCAACGTATTGTGGGAAACTTGTGGAAGGCTAACTGAAACATTTGACCCAAGTTTAACAATTTAAAGGCAATGCTACCAAATACTAATTGAGTGTATGAAAACTTCTGACCCACTGGGAATGTGATGAAAGAAATAAAAGCTGAAATGAAACATTCTCTCTACTATTATTCTGAAATTTCACATTCTTAAAATAAAGTGGTGTATTTAAGACAGACAATTTTTACTAGGATTAAATGTCAGGAATTGTGAATAACTGAGTTTAAATGTATTTGGTTAAAACCTTTCTGGGACAGGCGTTCCGCTAGCGGAACCCCTCGACAACATTCCGCTGCAAAGGCAGCACGGGTAATTCAACAATATTTTTTAGAAATATGTAACTTTCACACATTAACAAGTCCAATACAGCAAATGAAAGATCCACATCTTGTTAATCTACCCATCGTGTCCGATTAAAAAAAATGCTTTACAGCAAAAACACAACATATGATTATGTTAGATCACCGCCAAGTCAAAAAAACACGAGAGTGTTTTCTATCCAATAGTAATACTAATATGCATATATTAGCATCTGGGACAGAGTAGGAGGCAGTTCACTATGGGCACGTTATTCATCCAAAAGTGAAAATGCTGCCCCTTATCACAAAAAAGCTAAGGTTTTCAACCTATGTATGTAAACTTTCGACTTCAACTGAACATACATACGGGCACACATACATACATACGTACATACATATATACGTACATACATACATAAATATATATATATACATATACAGTGCGGAAAGTGTTTAGACCAATTAATTTTCCCCACATTTTGTTACGTTCCTTTATTCTGAAATGGATGAAATATATGTTTTCCTCATCAATCTACACACAATCCATAATGACAAAGCTAAAACAAGTTTTGAGAATTTTTTGCCAATGTATTTTGCTAAAAATACTAAAACAGAAATACCTAATTTACGTAAGTATTCAGACCCTTTTCTATGAGACTCGAAATTGAGCTCAGGTGGATCCTGTTTCCATTGATCATCCGTCAGATGTTTCTACCGCTTAATTGGAGTTCACCTGTGGAAATGCAATTGATTGGACATGGTTTGGAAAGGCACACACCTGTCTATATAAGGTCACACAGTTGACAGTGCATGTCAGAGCAAAAACCAAGCCATGATGTCATAGGAATTGTCCGTAGATCTCCGAAACATGATTGGGTTGAGTTACAGATCTGAGGAAGGGTAAAACATTTCTGCAGCATTGAAGGTCCCCAAGAACAAAGTGGCCTCCATCATTTTTAAATGGAATAAGTTTGGAACCACCAAGACTTTTCCTAGAGCTGGCAGCCCGGTCAAACTGAGCAATCGGGGGAGAAGGGCCTTGGTCAGCGAGTGTGCAAAGCTGTCATCAAGGCAAAGGGTTGCTGCTTGTAGAATCTCAAACATAAAATATATTTTGATTTGTTCATGTGTAATTTCATAGTTTTGATGTCTTTACTAGTATTCTACAATGTATAATTTTTTTTTAAATAAAGAAAAACCCTTGAATGAGTAGGTGTTGTGAAACCTCTAACTTGTACTGTACACACACACACACACACACACACACACACACACACACACACACACACACACACACACACACACACACACACACACACACACATTACAGTCAGTCAGTTAGCTGCACACCACTACACATACACTGTAGAAAATGAAGTGTTGAATCTACTTTAAATAAATGAAGGCAACAAATGTACACACCATATTATTGAGAATTGACATTCTTTAACAAAAAAAAAATATATAAGTTGTTTGAATCTACACAATTAATTAAGTCTGGGGAATTAATAATAGCAATACAAATGTGTTGTATTTACTTGATAAAATGATTAAATATGAGTTAATGTAATACAACTTTTCAGTCAACCCAAAATATTAGTGTTTCACAAACATTTAATGTAAAAAATTTTTTTATGTGTTTGATCATTTGTCATTTTAACCCACCTTGACAGGCATTGTTGGTATTTGGTGTTTAATTAGGATCCACATTAGCGTTTGCGAAAGCAGCAGCTACTCTTTCTGGGGTCCACACAAAACATGAAACATGACATGATAGAGAACATTAACAGACAGGAACAGCTCAAGGACAGATCTCCATTTTGGGGCGGCAGGTAGCCGAGTGGTTAGAGGAGGCAGGTAGCCGAGTGGTTAGAGCTGTTAGGCGACTAACCGAAAGGATCGAATCCCCGTGTTGACAAGGTATAAATCTGTTTTTCTGCCCCTGAACAAGGCAGTTAACCCACTGTTCCTAGGCCGTCATTATGAATAAAAATTTGTTCTTAACTGACTTGCCTCGTAAAATAAAACCAAAACATCAACCAGCAGTAATAGGAGGTAGAGCTGAAAGCTCTCATTATTGAATGTACATTTTCCTGATGGTGATCCATTACACCTTATGGCACAACAAACAGCTTAACACTAAACATAGAAATGGGCTTTTCTTTCTTCAAACATGCGTACACCAATATGTAAAATAATAATACAGGCAAAAACAAATTGAATTACCCACAATCCTCTAAAAACAGAGCCATGTGGCAAGTTGTTGCATGAATTCAAAATTATTAAGTAGAGAGAAATATTATTCAAATGGAGTAAGTTAAATCACTCAAATCACTTAAATGTTTTTGGTAAAATGAAATTAGCAAATCATTGAAAGGACTTGCAGGGAAGGAATCAGCCATACATTGATTTATTCTTTATTTAACTAGGCAAGTCAAGAAAAAATTCTTCTTTTCAATGACAGCCTAGGAACAGTGTGCCGTGTTCAGGGGCAGAACGACAGATTTGTACCTTGGCAGCTCGGGGCTTCGAACTTGCAACCTTTCGGTTACTAGTCCAACGCTCTAACCACTAACCTACCCTGCCTCCCCATACCTACCTGCTAACGTGTAGGCTGTTGAAATCATCAAATGATGTGCTTTGCATGTATTTCTACAATCTTATTTTTTAGGGAAATATTATATTTATTTTTATACAAATTCAAATTGCTAAGTACCAATAAAGAGTTGCGCCATCATTAAATAACTATGGACCATTTAAAGTTATAAAGATGCTTGTTTAAGCCACAGTGATTTACCCCTGAAAGCTTCTTAACGCATTTGATTGAATAGCTCCTTATACATAGCTGGCACCACGACGACAGGTCCCCTGATTCTAAATTCCCAGATTGACAGTTTGAATATTCATAAGTTGTTGCAGCGAGGGTTAGGAGGGTGTGACGGTCTTACATCCACTTTACACTGGACTTAAACCTCCCAGAACACTGCACAGATGTACAGCCTTTCAACCGAGCACATCGTGTTTTGTTAGCCCAAAGGATTATACTGAATGGGTTGAAGAGACGCATCAAAGCTGCTGCTGGGGGAACAGAAAGAGAAACAGAAGCAGAGGGCCAGAGTAGAGAGAATAGAGAGAGAGAGAGAGAGAGAGAGAGAGAGAGAGAGAGAGAGAGAGAGAGAGAGGAGAGAGAGAGAGAGAGAGGAGAGAGAGAGAGAGAGAGAGAGAGAGAGAGAGAGAGGAGAGAGAGAGGAGAGAGAGAGAGAGAGGAGAGGAGAGGAGAGGAGAGAGAGAGAGTAGAGCAGAGAGAGAGAGAGAGCAGAGAGAGAGAGCAGAGAGAGAGAGTAGAGAGAGAGGAGAGAGAGAGAGAGGAGAGAAAGAGAGGAGAGAGAGAGAGAGGAGAGAGAGAGAGTAGAGCAGAGAGAGAGAGAATGCAGAGAGAGAGAGCAGAGAGAGAGAGTAGAGAGAGAGGAGAGAGAGAGAGAGGAGAGAAAGAGAGGAGAGAGAGAGAGTAGAGCAGAGAGAGAGAGAATGCAGAGAGAGAGAGCAGAGAGAGAGAGTAAACAACTAGATTTAGGAGAGAAGTGTATCAGTAGTCACACAATGAGTGAGGCCTGAGCTGTGTAAGGAGGTCGTTAGGGGAACCATCTGAGACCACTCCTTCCCTGGGGACCAATGTTTATTTCAGTTCATCTGTTCATCCTTACGGAGCACAGAACACCTCTCTGGACTGATACATAGAGACTAGGCTACAGGGAAGACACAGAGAGGGAATGCAGAACAGCACATAAGGATTGCAGTTACACTATTATTGACTACACACACACACACACACACACACACGCACACGCACACGCACACGCACACACACACACACTGAGTAGAGTATGTGAGCTATTCTCCTCAATAATGTTGGTTAGAGTTATCCTGAATCCTTCCAAGTTGCTTTACTTTATGGGAGAATAACTTGTCCAGTGGAAGAATACCGGTCCAGTGGGAGAATACCGGT
Source organism: Salvelinus fontinalis (assembly GCF_029448725.1). Classification (NCBI taxonomy): domain Eukaryota; kingdom Metazoa; phylum Chordata; class Actinopteri; order Salmoniformes; family Salmonidae; genus Salvelinus; species Salvelinus fontinalis. Next base: position 30,393 of record NW_026600718.1, on the reverse strand, counting down.
CCAGAGGGACAATATCGGTCCAGAGGGAGAATACCAGTCCAGTGGGAGAATACCGATCTAGTGGGAGAATACCGGTCCAGTGGAAGAATACCGGTCTAGTGGGAGAATACCGGTCCAGAGGGAGAATACCGGTCTAGAGGGACAATATCGGTCCAGAGGGAGAATACCAGTCCAGTGGAAGAATACCAGTCCAGTGGGAGAATACCGATCTAGAGGGAAAATACCAGTCCAGTGGGAGAATACCGATCTAGTGGGAGAATACCGGTCCAGTGGAAGAATACCGGTCTAGAGGGAGAATACCGGTCCAGTGGGAGAATACCGGTCCAGAGGGAGAATACCGGTCCAGAGGGAGAATACCGGTCTAGAGGGAGAATACCGGTCCAGAGGGAGAATACCGGTCTAGAGGGAGAATACCGGTCCAGAGGGAGAATACCGGTCCAGTGGGAGAATACCGGTCCAGAGGGAGAATACCGGTCCAGTGGAAGAATACCGGTCTAGAGGGAGAATACCAGTCCAGTGGGAGAATACCGATCTAGTGGGAGAATACCGGTCCAGTGGAAGAATACCGGTCCAGTGGGAGAATACCGGTCCAGAGGGAGAATATCGGTCTAGAGGGAGAATACCAGTCTAGAGGGAGAATACCGGTCCAGAGGGAGAATACCGGTCCAGTGGGAGAATACCAGTCTAGAGGGAGAATACCAGTCTAGAGGGAGAATACCGGTCCAGAGGGAGAATACCGGTCCAGAGGGAGAATACCGGTCCAGTGGGAGAATACCGGTCCAGTGGGAGAATACCGGTCTAGAGGGAGAATACCGGTCCAGAGGGAGAATACCGGTCCAGTGGGAGAATACCGGTCTAGAGGGAGAATACCAGTCCAGTGGGAGAATACCGGTCCAGAGGGAGAATACCGGTCCAGAGGGAGAATACCAGTCCAGAGGGAGAATACCGGTCCAGAGGGAGAATACCGGTCCAGAGGGAGAATACCGGTCCAATGGGAGAATACCAGTCCAGTGGGAGAATACCGGTCCAGTGGGAGAATACCAGTCTAGAGGGAGAATACCGGTCCAGAGGGAGAATACCGGTCCAGAGGGAGAATACCGGTCTAGAGGGAGAATACCGGTCTAGAGGGAGAATACCAGTCTAGAGGGAGAATACCGGTCTAGAGGGAGAATACCGGTCTAGTGGGAGAATACCGGCCCAGAGGGAGAATACCGGCCCAGAGGGAGAATATCGTTCCAGTGTGAGAATACCGGTCCAGAGGGAGAATACCGGTCCAGAGGGAGAATACCGGTCCAGAGGGAGAATACCGGTCTAGAGGGAGAATACCGGTCTAGAGGGAGAATACCGGTCCAGAGGGAGAATACCGGTCTAGAGGGAGAATACCGGTCTAGAGGGAGAATACCGGTCCAGAGGGAGAATATCGGTCCAGAGGGAGAATACCGGTCTAGAGGGAGAATACCGGTCCAGAGGGAGAATACCGGTCCAGAGGGAGAATACCGGTCTAGAGGGAGAATACCAGTCCTGAGGAAGAATACCGGTCTAGAGGGAGAATACCGGTCCAGTGGGAGAATACCAGTCTAGAGGGAGAATACCGGTCTAGAGGGAGAATACCGGTCTAGAGGGAGAATACCGGTCTAGAGGGAGAATACCGGTCCAGAGGGAGAATACCGGTCCAGAGGGAGAATACCCGTCTAGAGGGAGAATTCCGGTCCAGAGGGAGAATACCGGTCCAGAGGGAGAATACCGGTCTAGAGGGAGAATACCGGTCCAGTGGGAGAATACCGGTCCAGAGGGAGAATACCGGTCTAGAGGGAGAATACCGGTCTAGAGGGAGAATACCGGTCTAGAGGGAGAATACCGGTCTAGAGGGAGAATACCGGTCTAGAGGGAGAATACCGGTCTAGAGGGAGAATACCGGTCCAGAGGGAGAATACCAGTCTAGAGGGAGAATACCAGTCTAGAGGGAGAATACCGGTCCAGAGGGAGAATACCAGTCCAGAGGGAGAATACCAGTCTAGAGGGAGAATACTGGTCCAGTGGGAGAATACCGGTCTAGAGGGAGAATACCAGTCCAGTGGGAGAATACCGGTCCAGAGGGAGAATACCGGTCCAGAGGGAGAATACCAGTCCAGAGGGAGAATACCGGTCCAGAGGGAGAATACCGGTCCATAGGGAGAATACCGGTCCAATGGGAGAATACCATTCCAGTGGGAGAATACCGGTCCAGTGGGAGAATACCAGTCTAGAGGGAGAATACCGGTCCAGAGGGAGAATACCGGTCCAGAGGGAGAATACCGGTCTAGAGGGAGAATACCGGTCTAGAGGGAGAATACCAGTCTAGAGGGAGAATACCGGTCTAGAGGGAGAATACCGGTCTAGTGGGAGAATACCGGCCCAGAGGGAGAATACCGGTCCAGAGGGAGAATACCGGTCTAGAGGGAGAATACCAGTCCTGAGGAAGAATACCGGTCTAGAGGGAGAATACCGGTCCAGTGGGAGAATACCAGTCTAGAGGGAGAATACCAGTCTAGAGGGAGAATACCGGTCTAGAGGGAGAATACCGGTCTAGAGGGAGAATACCGGTCCAGAGGGAGAATACCGGTCTAGAGGGAGAATACCAGTCTAGAGGGAGAATTCCGGTCCAGAGGGAGAATACCGGTCCAGAGGGAGAATACCGGTCTAGAGGGAGAATACCGGTCCAGTGGGAGAATACCGGTCCAGAGGGAGAATACCGGTCTAGAGGGAGAATACCGGTCTAGAGGGAGAATACCGGTCTAGAGGGAGAATACCGGTCTAGAGGGAGAATACCGGTCTAGAGGGAGAATACCGGTCTAGAGGGAGAGTACCGGTCTAGAGGGAGAATACCGGTCCAGAGGGAGAATACCAGTCTAGAGGGAGAATACCAGTCTAGAGGGAGAATACCGGTCCAGAGGGAGAATACCAGTCCAGAGGGAGAATACCAGTCTAGAGGGAGAATACCGGTCCAGTGGGAGAATACCGGTCTAGAGGGAGAATACCAGTCCAGAGGGAGAATACCGGTCCAGAGGGAGAATACCGGCCCAGAGGGAGAATACCTGCCCGACTGGAGAATACCGGTCCAGAGTATTCGGTTAAGGATTCCATATCCTCAGTTGGAACGTGTCATGCATGCCAGCAGCATACCACCCTGCATACCACTACTGGCTTGCTTCTGAAGCTAATAAAAATAAACAAATAAAATGCATGTGCCACAGAACTTGTGAAGGAGAAAACATTGGTGGACCCAAACCTAACACTGTCCCAGAGTTCATCTGTTTTTATAGTGTCAAATAAACAACATTTTCAATGTTAAAACAGAGTGAATGGCTCTGCATAAGAGGTGTGTTTGTGTGTGTGTGTGATGTGATGTGAAAGTGTGTGTGTGATGTGAAAGTGTATGTGTGTGTGATGTGAAAGTGTGTGTGTGTGTGATGTGAAAGTGTGTGTGTGTGTGTGAGGTGAAAGTGTATGTGTACCCAGAAGTCTATGAACAGAAGCAGATGAACTCACAGATCGTGTGGATCAATGTGTTTACTAAAAGGAACAGAGGGGCAAAGACAGAGGACAGAGAGAGAGGGAACAGAAAGAGTGTGGAGGATCTCCTTTGAGTGTTTTCTCGTGGCTAAAGAATTGTCCCCATGTCTTTGAAAGGAGGATAATCCTGTCAAGTAAGGGGACCTTTGGATATTCATGACTGGCTGAGTAGAACAGAGTGGAGCGGGGCTGGCTTAACGAAAGACGACACAGCCAGGATGGGATTTAACATCAAAGTGACTCCTGGGAGGGAGACACAGAGCCTGGACATGAATTGGCCAAACTGCAACAGACCTCTCAGAGGGGCGCACTGGGGCCAAAGGGGTTGGGTGTGCCCATGGTGACAGGCAGGGGGACAGGGGGCTGTTGGGTGTGCCCATGGTGACAGGGGGTGTTGGGGTGTCCATGGTGACAGGCAGGGGGACAGGGGGTGTTGGGGTGTCCATGGTGACAGGCAGGGGGACAGGGGGTGTTGTGCTTCTACATCTGCATTGCTTGCTGTTTGGGGTTTTACGCTGGGTTTCTGTACAACACTTTGAGATATCAGCTGATGTACGAAGGGCTATATAAATACATTTGATTTGATTTGGTGTCCTTGGTGGCGGACTGTGGGGTGTTGGGGTGTCTATGGTGACATGCAGGCGGACAGCGACGGGGGGGACGGGGGGGTGTCCATGGTGACAGGCAGGGGGACCAGGGAGGGAACATACACTGTGGACTGGGCTGGACTGTAGACTCCTTAAACACCCCTGTGATTTGGGCTGTGGTCTCTGCCCCTGTGTGTGAGTCTGTGTGTGGCTGTGCGTGTGTGTGTGTGTGTGTGTGTGTGTGTGTGTGTGTGTGTGTGTGTGTGTGTGTGTGTGTGTGTGTGTGTGTGTGTGTGTGTGTGTGTGTGTGTGTGTGTGTGTGTGTGTGTGTGTGTGTGTGTGGCCGGGGACTTGCAGTAGGCAGCTATCAGACACCATGTGGGATGATGTCCCATATGGTTGGGTGACTATGTCATATGCACGTATGTCACCTCTCGCTGGCGTTGCCAATTCTGAGGTGTCAATGTTCTCTGGCAGCTGGGAGATTTGGACAAAAGGGCCACAGGACAACGAGACGGTGGAGAACCAAATGTCCACCAGAGAAAGATTGGTTATGAAATGACACTTCATTATACAGCATGCACCAATTTTATATTGTTTGTGGAGGCTGCTACGGGGCCATTTTCCTTTCCACCTATCTTGTTGATAGACTCTAGACGAAAAGCAGTTGCCCTGCGATCTATTAACCTTCCAACATATGTTCCATCTCTAAACTGCTTGTTAAATCAAATTAGCACTCACACCATATGGCTGTGATAAAATTAGCTGTCACTCCATATGGCTATGATCAAATTAGCAGTCACTCCATATGGCTATGATCAAAATAGCAGTCACTCCATGTGGCTATGATCAAAATAGCAGTCACTCCATATGGCTAGGATCAAATTAGCAGTCACTCCATATGGCTAGGATCAAAATAGCAGTCACTCCATATGGCTAGGATCAAATTAGCAGTCACTCCATATGGCTAGGATCAAAATAGCAGTCACTCCATATGGCTAGGATCAAATTAGCAGTCACTCCATATGGCTATGATCAAAATAGCAGTCACTCCATATGGCTGGGATCAAAATAGCAGTCACTCCATATGGCTAGGATCAAAATAGCAGTCACTCCATATGGCTAGGATCAAATTAGCAGTCACTCCATATGGCTAGGATCAAATTAGCTGTCACTCCATATGGCTATGATCAAATTAGCAGTCGCTCCATATGGCTATGATCAAATTAGCAGTCACTCCATATGCCTATGGTCAAATTAGCAGTCACTCCATATGGCTATGATCAAATTAGCAGTCACTCCATATGGCTATGATCAAAATAGCAGTCACTCCATATGGCTATGATCAAATTAGCTGTCGCTCCATATGGCTAGGATCAAAATAGCAGTCACTTCATATGGTTATGATCAAATTAGCAGTCACTCCATATGGCTATGATCAAATTAGCAGTCACTCCATATGGCTATGATCAAATTAGCAGTCACTCCATATGGCTATGATCAAATTAGCAGTCACTCCATATGGCTAGGATCAAATTAGCAGTCACTCCATATGGCTAGGATCAAATTAGCAGTCACTCCATATGGCTATGATCAAATTAGCAGTCACTCCATATGGCTATGATCAAATTAGCAGTCACTCCATATGGCTATGATCAAATTAGCAGTCACTCCATATGGCTATGATCAAATTAGCAGTCACTCCGTTTGGCTATGATCACTTATTAGAATAATGTTCACTGACTAGAAAGTATCTTATTACAGGTTAGTAACCGTTCTTCTTTTTCCCGTTAGGTTTGTACGGCTGTCAACACAACAGTTTGTGCTGACTTTTCTTTAAAATAACACGTGATCTGAAGTCGCCTTTCTAGGGAGTTTTTCCTAGCCGTTGTGCTTCTGCCTCTGTTGTTTGGGGTTTTAGACTGGGTATAAGCACTTTGTGACAAATGCTGATGAATAAAAGGGCTTTATAAAATAAATGTGATTGATTGATAACCCTTCCAGGATTGGATGGCTGAAATGCTCCCCGTGGGGGCTGGTTGGGAGGGTTGGGGACAGCATCTATGAGAAACCCGCTGCAGGATGGGAGGAGGAATTAAAGAAAGGGGCTCTTGCAGCTTCAGCCTCCCAGGTCTTAGTAGGGATTATCCCCAGAAAGGGCCGCTGGGTGAAGGGGAGAGCGCAGTGGGAGGTCAACGAGCGGAGTTGGGCTGGGCTTGGTAAAGCTGGGCTGGGCTGGGCTGGGTAGAGCTGGGCTGGGCTGGGCTTGGTAGAGCTGGGCTGGGCTGGGCTGGGTAAAGCTGGGCTGGGCTAAGCTGGGTAGAGCTGGGCTGGGCTGGGCTGGGTAGAGCTGGGCTGGGCTGGGCTGGGTAGAGCTGGGCTGGGCTGGGTAGAGCTGGGCTGGGCTGGGCTGGGCTGGGTAGAGCTGGGTAGAGCTGGGCTGGGCTGGGTAGAGCTGGGCTGGGCTGGGTAGAGCTGGGTAGAGCTGGGCTGGGCTGGGTAGAGCTGGGTAGAGCTGGGCTGGGCTGGGCTGGGTAGAGCTGGGCTGGGCTGGGCTGGGTAGAGCTGGGCTGGGCTGGGCTGGGTAGAGCTGGGCTGGGCTGGGCTGGGTAAAGCTGGGCTGGGCTAAGCTGGGTAGAGCTGGGCTGGGCTGGGCTGGGTAGAGCTGGGCTGGGCTGGGCTGGGTAGAGCTGGGCTGGGCTGGGTAGAGCTGGGCTGGGTAGAACTGGGCTGGGCTGGGCTGGGCTGGGCTGGGTTAGGCTGGGCTGGGTAGGGCTGGGCTGGGCTGGGCTGGGTAGAGCTGGGCTGGGCTGGGCTGGGTAGAGCTGGGCTGGGTAGAGCTGGGCTGGGTTGGGCTGGGCTGGGCTGGGCTAGGCTTGGTAGAGCTGGGTTGGGCTGGGCTGGGTAGAGCTGGGCTGGGTAGAGCTGGGCTGGGTAGAGCTGGGCTGGGTTGGGTTGGGCTGGGCTGGGCTGGGTTGGGTAGAGCTGGGCTGGGTTGGGCTGGGCTGGGCTGGGCTGGGCTGGGTAGAGCTGGGCTGGGCTGGGCTTGGTAGAGCTGGGCTTGGTAGAGCTGGGTAGACTGGTGAGTAGGCCTGGGGAGTTTTCCTGGGGAGTTGTCCTGGTAGACTGGGGAGTAGTCCTGGGGAGTAGTCCTGGTAGACTGAGGAGTAGTCCTGGGGAGTAGTCCTGGGGAGTAGTCCTGGTAGAAGGAGGTGTAGTCCTGGGGAGTAGTCCTGGGGAGTAGTCCTGGGGAGTAGTCCTGGTAGACTGAGGAGTAGTCCTGGGGAGTAGTCCTGGGGAGTAGTCCTGGTAGACGGAGGAGTAGTCCTGGGGAGTAGTCCTGGTAGACTGGGGAGTAGTCCTGGGGAGTAGTCCTGGTAGACTGGGGAGTAGTCCTGGGGAGTAGTCCTGGGGAGTAGTCCTGGGGAGTAGTCCTGGTAGACGGAGGAGTAGTCCTGGGGAGTAGTCCTGGGGAGTAGTCCTGGGGAGTAGTCCTGGGGAGTAGTCCTGGTAGCCTGAGGAGTAGTCCTGGTAGACGGAGGAGTAGTCCTGGGGAGTAGTCCTGGTAGACGGAGGAGTAGTCCTGGGGAGTAGTCCTGGGGAGTAGTCCTGGGGAGTAGTCCTGGGGAGTAGTCCTGGTAGACGGAGGAGTAGTCCTGGTAGACGGAGGAGTAGTCCTGGGGAGTAGTCCTGGGGAGTAGTCCTGGTAGACTGAGGAGTAGTCCTGGGGAGTAGTCCTGGGGAGTAGTCCTGGGGAGTAGTCCTGGGGAGTAGTCCTGGTAGACTGAGGAGTAGTCCTGGGGAGTAGTCCTGGGGAGTAGTCCTGGGGACTAGTCCTGGGGAGTAACGGACTCCGTTCAGACCTGACTCCGTTCCTTCCATTTTAGGGCTGTGTGTTTGTCATCCATCATATCCCATAGAAGTCCTGCGTACCCCGTCATCACCCTCCACATAGAAAGAGTAAATCTCAAAAAAGACACCCCTGGACTTGTGATTGTCAATGCGAGTAAAAAAAAAGGACAATTAAATCCACTCCCACGGCCTTTTTCTATTGGTCTGTAAGACTTTAATAGGTCTTATTAGGGTCCTTGGTCTGTGCTGTGTTGTGAGAAGTTGTCTTTTTTTTTATTTTTTACGTTGGATACGTTTTTTGGGGGGAAGATGATTTAGTACCAGTAAATCATTCACTGTCACCTCTTGAGAAAGGGGGAAGCTTTGAGGGACTTGATAGTAGAACCCCTCCCCCCATAGACAGACTTTCACTCACCCCACACATGCCATTTCAGAATAAAACACCTGCTGCAACGATAAACCAGTCCGGGGGTAGAGTTGAATTGATTCAATCGGCTCAGATGACATATATTAAATAACGTGGTCTGCGTTAGACTGATTTTCTCACAATACAAGGTGAAATGTGAACTTTTAAAAATCCCTCTACACGTTTTCTTGTCTGACAAAAGGACTTTGGTCTGAAAAATAACCTTTGGTTGTACATTGTTTTTACAGCATTTCCATTCTTAAGGATTTGTTCAAAGCTCTTTTGCCAAAATGTCCACATTTTCATTCTCTGTCATCTGCAGTATTTTAAAGTTAGTGGTTGAGTCCGTGGTCCGTCACACTGCCAGGGCAAATGAGAGACATGCCAGAGAGCAGTTAGTAACAGAAAATATGAGTGTGGCCAACGTCCCCTATCTCTAAACAGCCGTGACCAACTGAGCGTGTGCAGCTATTGAGGGCATTTTGGGATTTCTTTCACAAAAGATCCTCTCGCCCTACCGCCTCTACCACCCTCGGATATGGATCAAATGCTTACTATCCCAGCCGATCTTCCTCAAAGCATGCTGGGAAAGACAATGGCAGGCCTTCAGCCGATTGGTTCCACATTATTACCAGCTTGTAATCTTCACATATCGTTGGCTGGGCCCCTGGACCAGGAGTCAGAGGGACAAACAACAGAGTTCCCCAATCCCCCCGCTTTGACGCGTTTCAACCATTCCCTCTGAAAAGACTGGCTTGTTAGACTTGTAATTGTTGTCTCTGCACCTGTTTGCCTTCACGGAGACATGCAAAAGTAAAGTCATTGGCATCTGTTAATTTCTCATTCGATTTCCCATGCACATTTTAAACAGTCAAAATACAATTCAGGCCTTTAGGGGTTATTGTTTTGTGTTGGGCTGTAGGGCGTATTGCCTCAAGGTGTTTACTCAAGGTCCAGTGTCTCCAATGTTATGCCCACCATCATATGTGAGACATTATGTACTTAGCAGGATCTGTTGATGAATATGAAAATACTTCATTTTGGTTTTGACCTCATGTATCTGGTTACAGATGGACCCCGGGTTTACAGCACAGGTTTTGACCTCATGTATCTGGTTACAGATGGACCAGGGGTTTACAGCACAGGTTTTGACCTCATGTATCTGGTTACAGATGGACCAGGGGTTTACAGCACAGGTTTTGACCTCATGTATCTTGTTACAGATGGACCAGGGGTTTACAGCACAGGTTTTGACCTCATGTATCTTGTTACAGATGGACCAGGGTTTACAGCACAGGTTTTCGATCCTATAATCATACTTACTTCTGAGTTAATGTGCAGTGTTTCTGAACATACTTCGCTGGCAGAGAAACTGTGCGCAGACCGACAGCTAAAGGCCTATTACTCTGTGAAAAGAATCCCTGACTCAAAGCCACAAGAGGGTAGAACATATTTCAAACGTTGCTTGTTAGGGGGAAGTAGTTGCAGAAACGTTGGAAGGGTTTAGTCGACTTCCTCAATGGTAGTGAATCATCTGACAACACACTCCACAATCTCTGTTACCTGTAGATATGAGGTTGATTCAGTATTTATGACAAGGTGAGGTCCATATTCCTCTAGCTAACGATACTAATCTCAGATACTCTCAGACTCCAAGAGTATCTGAGATGATTGTAGCTAATCCTGTTGAGTGGGAGAGAACGGAGCACTCCACATCATGTTGAAGTTTGTTTTGCCTTTATTTAGTTAAGAACAAATTCTTATTTTCAATGACAGCCTAGGAACAGTGGGTTAACTGCCTTGTTCGGGGGCAGAACGACAGATTTTTACCTTGTCAGCTCAGGGATTACGAACTTGCAACCTTCCGGTTACTAGACCAACGCTCTAACCACTAGGCTACCCTGTAGCACTAATCTACATGGCGGCAGTACAATGATACCCATGTATACCTTATTAATACCCAAATGGGATTCATTTTGTCTGGTTTGCAGTATGTAAATGCCAAAGGAAAAGGAAATGGTAGCTCTTTCTTTCAATTTGGTATCTTGTGTCTCTCAAAGTAATGTTTGAACGTGCTGACCTGCTTCAAAGGAAGCAGAACATTACCCATGACCCCCCTCTTTAGAATTTACCCATGACAAACCCCCTTCCCCCTCCGTTTTTTATTTTATTTTTACAGTCATCTCTGGGTGACTTATTCTTCATCCTGAACGGCTGGCTTGACCCAGGATCATTTGGCCAAGGCATCTTCCTCTCGCTCTCGTTGAACCGGGAAATGGATTTGATACAGAAGGGCCATTTAGCTCCCAGGTGCAGGACCATGGAACCAGCCTCCGTTGGACGGCTTGGCCCAGACAGGAGGTACTCAAGCCCCCCATAAAGACGATAGTCTTCCCCCTTGCCTGGAGCCACCGGTGTTCCTGCCCTGGTCCAGGCTCATCAAAAGGCCCCTGGAGACTGGGGGAGACTGGGGGAGATTTGGGGAGGCTGGGGAAGACTGGGGGAGACTTGGGGAGACACGTTTTAACTGGGAGGGAAAGAGGGAGGAAAGAGAGGGGGACACCAGGTTCTTTCTTCCATTCCTTTCTTCACTGTTTCTCTTTTATGTGTGTGTGTGTGTGTGTGTGTGTGTGTGTGTGTGTGTGTGTGTGTGTGTGCACATGCGTGTGTGTGCACATGCGTGTGTGTGTGTGTGTGTGTGTGTGTGCAGGTGTCCCTTTATCTCTCTCTCTCTTCACAAACAGACTGGGTCTCAAACACAACTGTGGTTTAATAAGAACATCACGATTCCATTGATTTCATTACTGTTCTGCCTAATCCATCACCTCCTGGCTTTAACAGGGTGAGACAGGGGTTGGAAATCACACACACACACATGCACGCACGCACGCATGCACACACACACACGCACGCAGACACACACACAGACACACACACACACACACACACACACACACACACACACACACACACACACACACACACACACACACACACACACACACACATTCATCCTGGCTGCCTGCACTCTGTTCTCCTGCAGGTGCTAGGCCATCCGCCTGGCCCTTTCATGGCTTTTCCTGTCCGTCTGCGAAGCTCCATTCAGCCTGGACCACAGTGGCAGGAGCGCCACCGGAGTGCCACCGGAGCGCTGGCAGGGAGGAGAAGCGCCTCCACACACATCATTCACTCACAGAAAGACAGGAGAGAAATAAAAGAGAGAGAAAAGAAAAAGAGTCTTCCTTCCTCCTGCATCTCAATCCTCCTGCATCTTAATCCTCCTGCTTCTCCCTCGTCCTTGCTTCTCCCTCGTCCCGCTTCTCCCTCGTCTTTGCTTCTCCCTCGTCCCGCTTCTCCCTCGTCCTTGCTTCTCCCTCGTCCCGCTTCTCCCTCGTCCTTGCTTCTCCCTCGTCCTTGCTTCTCCCTCTGCTTTCATCGTAAACAACTTGCTTTCTGTTTGTATATCTGTCCTCACCCCCTTCTTCCTGTTTGTCCTCACCCCTGTCTTCCTGTCTGTCCTCACCCCCTTCTTCCTGTCTGTCCTCACCCCCTGTCTTCCTGTCTGTCCTCACCCCGTCTTCCTGTCTGTCCTCACCCCCTGTCTTCCTGTCTGTCCTCACCCCCGTCTTCCTGTCTGTCCTCACCCCCTGTCTTCCTGTCTGTCCTCACCCCCTGTCTTCCTGTCTGTCCTCACCCCCGTCTTCCTGTCTGTCCTCACCCCCGTCTTCCTGTCTGTCCTCACCCCCGTCTTCCTGTCTGTCCTCACCCCCGTCTTCCTGTCTGTCCTCACCCCCTGTCTTCCTGTCTGTCCTCACCCCCTGTCTTCCTGTCTTTCCTCACCCCCGTCTTCCTGTCTGTCCTCACCCCCTGTCTTCCTTTCTGTCCTCGCCCCCTGTCTTCCTGTCTGTCCTCACCCCTGTCTTCCTGTCTGTCCTCACCCCCGTCTTCCTGTCTGTCCTCACCCCCTGTCTTCCTGTCTGTCCTCACCCCCTGTCTTCCTGTCTGTCCTCACCCCCGTCTTCCTGTCTGTCCTCACCCCCCATCATCCTGTCTGTCCTCACCCCCAGTCTGCATGTATGTCCTCACCCCCGTCTTCCTGTCTGTCCTCACCCCCCATCTTCCTGTCTGTTCTCACCCCCAGTCTGCATGTCTGTCCTCACCCTCCATCATCCTGTCTGTCCTCACCCCCAGTCTGCATGTCTGTCCTCACCCCCGTCTTCCTGTCTGTCCTCACCCCCCATCCTCCTGTCTGTCCTCACCCCCGTCTTCCTGTCTGTCCTCACCCCCGTCTTCCTGTCTGTCCTCACCCCCGTCATCCTGTCTGTCCTCACCCCCCATCATCCTGTCTGTCCTCACCCCTAGTCTTCCTGTCTGTCCTCACCCCCAGTCTGCATGTCTGTCCTCACCTCCTGTCTTCCTGTCTGTCCTCACCCCCGTCTTCCTGTCTGTCCTCACCCCCCATCATCCTGTCTGTCCTCACCCCCAGTCTGCATGTATGTCCTCACCCCCGTCTTCCTGTCTGTCCTCACCCCCCATCTTCCTGTCTGTCCTCACCCCCAGTCTGCATGTCTGTCCTCACCCCCCATCATCCTGTCTGTCCTCACCCCCAGTCTGCATGTATGTCCTCACCCCCGTCTTCCTGTCTGTCCTCACCCCCCATCTTCCTGTCTGTCCTCACCCCCAGTCTGCATGTCTGTCCTCACCCCCCATCTTCCTGTCCGTCCTCACCCCCAGTCTGCATGTATGTCCTCACCCCCCATCTTCCTGTCTGTCCTCACCCCCAGTCTGCATGTATGTCCTCACCCCCCATCTTCCTGTCTGTCCTCACCCCCCATCTTCCTGTCTGTCCTCACCCCTGTCTTCCTGTCTGTCCTCACCCCCCATCTTCCTGTCTGTCCTCACCCCCGTCTTCCTGTCTGTCCTCACCCCTGTCTTCCTGTCTGTCCTCACCCCCAATCTTCCTGTCTGTCCTCACCCCCGTCTTCCTGTCTGTCCTCACCCCTGTCTTCTTGTCTGTCCTCACCCCTGTCTTCTTGTCTGTCCTCACCCCCCATCTTCCTGTCTGTCCTCACCCCCGTCTTCCTGTCTGTCCTCACCTCGTCTTCCTGTCTGTCCTCACCTCGTCTTCCTGTCTGTCCTCACCCCCTGTCTTCCTGTCTGTCCTCACCCCCGTCTTCCTGTCTGTCCTCACCCCCGTCTTCCTGTCTGTCCTCACCCCCTGTCTTCCTTTCTGTCCTCACACCCTGTCTTCCTGTCTGTCCTCACCCCGTCATCCTGTCTGTCCTCACCCCCTTCTTCCTGTCTGTCCTCACCCCGTCTTCCTTTCTGTCCTCACCCCAGTCTGCATGTCTGTCCTCACCCCCGTCTTCCTGTCTGTCCTCACCCTCTGTCTTCCTGTCTGTCCTTACCCCCATTTCCATTCTGTCCTCACCCCCTGTCGTCTTGTCTGTCCTTACCCCCATTTCCATTCTGTCCTCACCGCTGTCTTCCTATCTCACATCCAGAAGGGGAAAGGGTAGACGGGAGTGGGAGGCGAGGGAGGGATGGTGGAGGGGAGAGGGAGGGAGGCTGGAGGATGGAGAGGAGAGGGAGGAGGGGAGATGGACGGTGGTTGGAGGAGAGAGGGAGGGAGGCTGGAGGATGGAGAGGAGAGGGAGGAGGGGAGATGGACGGTGGGTGGAGGAGAGAGGGAGGGAGGCTGGAGGATGGAGAGGAGAGGGAGGAGGGGAGATGGACGGTGGGTGGAGGAGAGAGGGAGGGAGGCTGGAGGATGGAGAGGAGAGGGAGGAGGGGAGATGGACGGTTGGTGGAGGAGAGAGGGAGGAGGGGAGACGGACGGTGGGTGGAGGAGAGAGGGAGGAGGGGAGATGGACGGTGGGTGGAGGAGAGAGGGAGGAGGGGAGACGGACGGTGGGTGGAGGAGAGAGGGAGGGAGGCTGGAGGATGGAGAGGAGAGGGAGGAGGGGAGACGGACAGTGGGTGGAGGACAGAGGGAGGGTGGCTGGAGGATGGAGAGGAGAGGGAGGAGGGGAGATGGACGGTGGGTGGAGGAGAGAGGGAGGGTGAGAGAGGGAGGGAGAAGGGGAGAAAGAATTGAGATAAAAAACGGGATAGTGAGACTTCCTTCCTTCATCATTGCCCTTTCCCTGGCCTTTTGATCTGCTATGAATGGCACATCTGAGGCTTGCAGCCTGACTTAATGCAGACCGCCAGGCAGCCTTCACCTGTGCTACAAGTCAATTGGCCTGTTGTTTGTTTTCTGGACATCTTCCCAGCCCCCAGCCCTGTCCCCAGCCCTCTCCCCAGCCCCCAGCCCAGCCCCCTGCCAAGCACCCTGCCCAACCCCCAGCCCAGCCCTCTGCCCAGCCCCCTGCCCAGTCCCCAGCCCAGCCCCCAGCCCAGCCCTCTGCCAAGCCCTCTCTTAATGACAATTGGGTTATCGTATAGAATAGTCTCTCAGAGTAAAGTGGAAAGTCCCAACGATAATAATAACAACAACAGCAACAACAATGGCAATTAGCACAGTAGCTATCACCCGTTACACCTATTCATCTGCAGACAGCTTGATGTTTCCAATGACGCTCTGTTAAAGAGCCTAACAATGTACACGCCTATTGCCTACCCTCTGTTGTCTAATTGTGTCCATATGAGTTGAGACTAATTGAAGGGTGAAGGATTCCACGTCTAAAGGATTACAGTGGCAAATTCCTTCAATCGTGACACAGTCCGTTTTTCAGGTGATATTAAACTGCTTGAGGTGAACAGATAAAACAGTTCCCTGCATTGCAGAATGAGACCGTACGGTACTGAACAACTTTTGAGAATTGTGCAGAATGTATGTCAAGTACTAGTATCGGCTACAGCTATAGTGGTTTTACAGTACTGTGTTGTATTTTTTGTAATCTTTACTGTAAAAGGGTTAGCAGTGCATTCATCATTGTCATCTCTGCTGTGACAATGTCCTCCTCTGTCCCTAGTGAAGACAGAGAATGTGTCACGCAGGCACACACACACACACACACACACACACACACACACACACACACACACACACACACACACACACACACACACACACACACACACACACACACACACACACACACACACACACACACACACACACACACACCCTCAGTGTATTTATTACGTCATTCTACACACTAGTCCTATCTATTTCATTATTCATTCATTATTTCATTATTTCTCTCTAGCTCCATTCCTCTCTCCCAGAAACAGAAAAGCCAACAAGGAAACAATTGCCTAGCGTTGTTGACAACGAGAAATCAGGTTGGTACAGTATATGTTGATATGGGGTGTTTCCCACACCTTGGTGTTAAGTCCAGAGAGCAGAAGTCTGATTGGGTGTGGAGGGGAGGGGTCCGAGCAGCAGCAGAGTGAGATGTGATGTGAGGGGGAGCGTTTAGCTCAGTTCAGCTCTGTCTGCCTTGTCATTCTCTTCAGACAGCCGGGGGGAAGTGAGATGAAGGAACACTGACACTCCAGACACTCACGGAGGAGAGGAGAGACAGAGACAGAGACAGAGACAGCTTTCAACACGTAGAGAACTCTGGAAGACTTCTGACACCAACACTGAGACCGACGGTCACTTACTGACTCATCCTACTGTTGGCTGGGTCATTTTCTTTTTTATTCAGTGAGGCAAGACGATTCTTCCACAGCCAAGGAGTGATGTCAACACTGGACCAGGATGTCAGGATAGTGTGGGACTAAATGGTTAATGGAAGAGGAGTAAGCGGAATTGCTTGATTGCAGAACTGAGCACTCACAGAAGACTGACTCGTCTTCTCTTGTTTGACGTGTAGATTTCATCTCAGACAAGTCATCTCAGTGTAGTTTTTCTGTCATCTCAGACAAGTCATCTCAGTGTAGTTTTTCTCTGTCATCTCAGACAAGTCATCTCAGTGTAGTTTTTCTGTCATCTCAGACAAGTCATCTCAGTGTAGTTTTTTCTGTCATCTCAGACAAGCCATCTCAGTGTAGTTTTTCTGTCATCTCAGACAAGCCATCTCAGTGTGGATCAGGACCATGAATGTTCTACCTAACCCCATGACCAGGGCCCATCAGGAGCAGCCTCTCCCTCTCTGCTCCCAGGGGGCCCACCGCCAGGACTTCTCCTCCAGGTGTTCTCTAGGGCTTGGTGCTGGTCATGGGGGCAGGCTTAGGGCCATGGGGGGGCCTCTGGGGCCCCAGAGACCAGGCAAGTCACCGCGGGAGCTGAGCCCTGAGGAGCAGCAGGATCTAAGGAGGAAGATCAACAGCCGGGAGAGGAAGAGGATGCAGGACCTGAACGTCGCCATGGACGCTCTGAGGGAGGTGATGGTGCCTTACGCCTCCTCCTCTCCTTCCTCCTCATCCTCCTCCCAGGGGCCACACTCCCACCAGCAGCAGCCAGGGGCCCCACCTGGACGCAGGCTCTCCAAGATCTCCACCTTGGTCCTGGCCCGTGACTACATTCTCCTCCTGGGCTCGTCTCTACAGGAGATGCGCCGGCTCCTGGGGGAGGTGAGTGTCGGGGTAGGGGTGAACACGGGGCCTGTCCCCAGGCTGCTCCTGGCCGGGGGTTGGCCCCTCCTCACCGGTCCCAGTCAGCTTCTCCTCTCCCCAGAATCTCTCCTGACCTCAGTCTCCTCCTCCTCCAAGTGTCCTCTCTTGCCTCCTGGCCACTTGGAGGGCCCCATGGCCCCGGTGCAGTGGGGCTCAGCTGGGGCTCCTGGTGGTCCACTCTGCCCCTGTGTGGTGTGCAGCCACCCCAGCCCTGGACCCAGGTTCCCCAAGTGAAGCCTGGCTGGGACCAACTCTCATGTGTTCTTCTGATCTGCTACAATGACAGATTCTTCTGAGCGGATGGACTTCTGGTTATGGTTTATAATCTTTTTCTGAAGATATGACATGTCATTTTTTTGAATGAATATTTTCTTTCTTATGTCTGACTAATTCAATGATAACTTTGTTGTAATGGACCTTGTCCATTAGGTTTTTATTAATCTCTCGTGGACAGATGAATCTGTCAAGGCTCATGTATAATTATGTGATACGAGCAGCAGTAGTTCCTAGTTTGGGGTTTTTGCTGTTAATTATTTGGACAAATGAGGATTAGGCGAAGGTGGTGCTAAAACGGGTGTAGTGATTTTCAAGCCCGTGTGCGGATGAAAAACAGTTTCCACAGACACAAAATCAAAATTGTTTGTATCGTAAAAATGTATGAAAACTAAAATAGGCTTTTTGGGCATGATAAACACGGGTGAAATTCGCAGAAGGGAGGGGTTTAGCCGAGAGGGAGGAGACATCACTTCCTTCCCTTAAACAAATGTTAACGGCATTTCCCCGAAGTAAAACAGGAAATGATAAACTTTCACAACATACTTTTACTTCTGGGTTACCGAGATTCGTTTTTTTTATTGGTGACTGTGGTCAGTAAAAGTCAATGTATTTTCGATTTTATGAACAAATTCTATTTTATATGATAATATGTGAAGATACGTGTAAGTTCTAACACAGAAAATAAATAGAAATTTACTGTTTACCATTTGACAAAGTTATTTTATGTACTCTCTTTTTTTCTAGTTCACTTCTCAGCATCTGTTATTTGTGATTGTGTGATGGTGTGTGTGTGATGGTGTGTGATGGTGTGTGATGGTGTGTGATGGTGTGTGATGTTGTGTGATGGTGTGATGGTGTGTGATGGTGTGTGATGTTGTGTGATGGTGTGTGATGTTGTGTGATGGTGTGATGGTGTGTGATGGTGTGTGATGGTGTGTGATGGTGTGTGTGATGGTGTGATGGTGTGTGATGGTGTGTGATGGTTGTGACGGTGTGTGTGTGTGATGGTAGGTGATCGTGTGATGGTGTGTGATGGTGTGTGATGGTGTGTGATGGTGTGTGATGGTGTGTGTGTGATGGTGTGTGTGATGGTGTGATGGTGTGTGATGGTGTGTGATGGTGTGTGATGGTTGTGACGGTGTGTGTGTGTGTGATGGTAGGTGATCGTGTGATGGTGTGTGATGGATTGATGGTGTGTGATGGTGTATGATGGTGTGTGATGGTGTGTGTGTGATGGTGTGTGGTGGTGTGTGACGGTGTGTGATGATGTGTATGTGATGGTGAGTGATGGTGTGTGTGTGATGGTGTATGATGGTGTGATGGTATGTGATGGTGTGATGGTGTGTGATGGTGGGATTACAATAATGACTGGTATACCTCTAGTCCATAAGGGATTACAATAATGACAGATATACAGTACTTCTGGTCCATTTGGATGCCCCCCCCCCCCCCACATCAGCCACACCACATCAACCCCCCCCCACACACACATCACCCCCCCTCCCCACATCAGCCACCCCACATCACCCCCCCACACACATCACCCCCCCCCCCCCCCACCCACAACCCCATATAGGGAAACAGTTATCTTCTGTTTAGCAGTGTCGCCCCCATTTCATCTCTCTACACGCACCGTGTAATTACTGCCCTTTTGATTACTTCTCCCCTCTCTCCTATCTTTCTCTCTCCTTCTCTCTCCTTCTCTCTTTCTCTCCTCTCCTTCTCTCTCCTTCTCTCCTTCTCCCTTTCTCTCCTCTCTTTCTCTCTCCATCTCTCTCCTTCCTTCTCTCTCTCTCCTTCTCTCCTCCCTTTCTCTCCTCTCTCTCTACATCTCTCTCCTTCTCCCCTCTCCTCTCGCTCCTTCTCTCTTTCTCTCCCCTTCTCTCTTTCTCCCTCCTTCTCTCTGTCCCTTAATTGAATTCTTGATGTTTCCCTCCGTGTTAAGGGGCTTGGATGGGTGGTTTGGTGGCACTCATTTATACTCACTTCACAATACGTTCAAACGGACAGAAAATGTGTCTCAGTGAATGGGGATCACGATGCAAAACTCACCTCCTCTCTGTAAGAAAGCAGGCAGCTCCACTTAACTGGGGATAAGTGGGGCGATGGGGCAACGGGGCGATGGGGCGACGGGGTGATTGGGGCGACGGGGCGTGATCTCACTCCGATAGAGAGTAGAGACCACAGGCAACACATGAATAATAATAATGAAAATAATCACAATCCTAATGTTAATAAAATACTCAAAATAATTGCTAGCTGGGGACAATGGGCTTAGTGGGGAAGATGTGTGAATGGTGTTAGCTGGCTGAAAGGAGGGAATATGTTACCCATCGGGGGGAGGGGACAAAAGGAGAGCTAGATACCATTAAGTGAGATTAAGCCTAATAGGGATGGATTTTCTTACAAGGAAACCTTTTTTTTTGAGGAGGAGGAAGAGAGAAGGAGGAGGGTTAAGAGGGAGAGATCAAAGTGGGACGGCCCAACTTCAAACCCCTCTGCATTTACATATAGCTGCTTAATGTCTCCTTCTTACGTCTCCAAAGGATTAGTTACCTTGCTATTTCCATCTCTTCTGTTCTGACACATATGCCCTCTCTCTCTCTCTCTCTCTCTCTCTCTCTCTCTCTCTCTCTCTCTCTCTCTCACTTTCTCTCACTCTCTCTCTCAGAGAGGATCTCACTGTCTTGAGTGTATTTATTATGGATCACCATTAGTTCCTGCCGAAGCAGCAGTTACTCTTCCTGGGTTCCAGCAAAATGAAGGCAGTTTATACAATTTTAAAAACATCACAATACATTCATGACAGATTTCACAACACTGTGTGCCTTCAGGCTCCTACTCCACCACTACCATATATCTACAGTACTAAATCCATGTGTATGTATGGCTCTATGTAGTACTGTGCACCTCCCATAGTCTGTTCTGGACTTGGGGACTGTGAAGAGACCTCTGGTGGCATGTCTTGTGGGGTATACATGGGTGTCTGAGCTGTGTGCCGGTAGTTCAAACGTTCAACATGTCAATACCTCTCATGTGTGGTGGTTGTATTGTGGTGGTATTGTGGTTGTACTGCAGTAGTATTGCAGTAGTATTGTGGTGGTATTGTGGTTGTACTGCAGTAGTATTGTGGTTGTATTGCAGTGGTATTGCAGTAGAATTGTGGTGGTATTGTGGTTGTATTGCAGTAGTATTGTGGTGGTATTTTGGTTGTATTGCAGTAGTATTGCAGTAGTATTGTGGTTGTATTGCAGTAGTATTACAGTAGTATTGTGGTGGTATTGTGGTTGTATTGCAGTAGTATTGTGGTGGTATTGTGGTTGTATTGCAGTAGTATTGTGGTTGTATTGCAGTAGTATTGCAGTAGTATTGTGGTTGTATTGCAGTAGTATTGTGGTGGTATTGTGGTTGTATTGCAGTAGTATTGCAGTAGTATTGTGGTGGTATTGTGGTTGTATTGCAGTAGTATTGTGGTGGTATTGTGGTTGTATTGCAGTAGTATTGCAGTAGTATTGT
Source organism: Salvelinus fontinalis (assembly GCF_029448725.1). Classification (NCBI taxonomy): domain Eukaryota; kingdom Metazoa; phylum Chordata; class Actinopteri; order Salmoniformes; family Salmonidae; genus Salvelinus; species Salvelinus fontinalis. The sequence goes on along the minus strand of NW_026600718.1, from coordinate 9,636 downwards.
GGTTGTATTGCAGTAGTATTGCAGTAGTATTGTGGTTGTATTGCAGTAGTATCGCAGTAGTATTGTGGTTGTATTGCAGTAGTATTGTGGTGGTATTGTGGTTGTATTGCAGTAGTATTGCAGTAGTATTGTGGTGGTATTGTGGTTGTATTGCAGTAGTATTGCAGTAGTATTGTGGTGGTATTGTGGTTGTATTGCAGTAGTATTGCAGTAGTATTGTGGTGGTATTGTGGTTGTATTGCAGTAGTATTGCAGTAGTATTGTGGTGGTATTGTGGTTATATTGCGGTAGTATTGCAGTAGTATTGTGGTTGTATTGCAGTAGTATTGCAGTAGTATTGTGGTGGTATTGTGGTTGTATTGCAGTAGTATTGTGCTGGTATTGTGCTGGTATTGCAGTAGAATTGTGGTGGTATTGTGGTTGTATTGCAGTAGTATTGTGGTGGTATTTTGGTTGTATTGCAGTAGTATTGCAGTAGTATTGTGGTTGTATTGCAGTAGTATTACAGTAGTATTGTGGTGGTATTGTGGTTGTATTGCAGTAGTATTGTGGTGGTAATGTGGTTGTATTGCAGTAGTATTGTGGTTGTATTGCAGTAGTATTTCAGTAGTATTGTGGTTGTATTGCAGTAGTATTGCAGCAGTATTGTGGTTGTATTGCAGTAGTATTGCAGTAGTATTGTGGTTGTATTGCAGTAGTATTGCAGCAGTATTGTGGTTGTATTGCAGTAGTATTGCAGTAGTATTGTAGTTGTATTGCAGTAGTATTGTGCTGGTATTGCAGTAGTATTGCAGTAGTATTGTGGTTGTATTGCAGTAGTATTGTGGTGGTATTGTGGTTGTATTGCAGTAGTATTGTGGTGGTATTGTGGTTGTATTGCAGTAGTATTGCAGTAGTATTGTGGTTGTATTGCAGTAGTATTGTGGTGGTATTGTGGTTGTATTGCAGTAGTATTGCAGTAGTATTGTGGTGGTATTGTGGTTGTATTGCAGTAGTATTGTGGTGGTATTGTGGTTGTATTGCAGTAGTATTGTGGTGGTATTGTGGTTGTATTGTGGTAGTATTGTAATATTGTTGGAGAGATGCAGGTCTGGTCACTGTTCTCTGTTCTTCCATCAGCACTGCAGCATCGGACCAGGCATAGAAACCAGGGGTTCTCAGGACAATGTAGACACAGTCAGAGTTAAACATTTAAGTAGTCATGTTTGTAGCAGACAAGTCTACCTAACCATTCTACTTAAACAGTGTAGTTAACCAGTCCCAAGAGGAGGAGGTGTTGAGGTATTTCACCTCCTCCATGAGAGAGAGGGCTGATCAGGACCTCCTGCACAGTCCCCCCAATAACAACATTACCCTCCTGTACTGTCCCCCCCCCCCAATAACAACATTACCCTCCTGTACTGTCCCCCCACCAATAACACCATTAACCCTCCTGTACTGTCCCCCCCCCCCCCAATAACAACATTACCCTCCTGTACTGTCCCCCCCCCAATAACAACATTACCCTCCTGTACTGTCCCCCCACCAATAACAACATTACCCTCCTGTACTGTCCCCCCCCCAATAACAACATTACCCTCCTGTACTGTCCCCCCCCCAATAACAACATTACCCTCCTGTACTGTCCCCCCACCAATAACAACATTACTCTCCTGTACTGTCCCCCCCAAAACAAGGTTAACCCTCCTGTACTCCCCCCCCCAATAACAATGATGTTAACCCTCCTGTACTGTCCCCCCCAAAACAATATTAACCCTTCTGTACTGTCCCCATCAATAACACCTTTACCCTCCTGTACTGTCCCCCCCAATAACACCATTAACCCTCCTGTACTGTCCCCCCCCCCCCAATAAAAACATTACCCTCCTGTACTGTCCCCCCCAAAACAATATTAACCCTCCTGTACTGTCCCCCCAATAACAACATTAACCCTCCTGTACTGTCCCCCCCCCCCAATAACAACATTAACCCTCCTGTACTGTCCCCCCCCCCCAATAACAACAATACCCTCCTGTACTGTCACCCCCAATAACAACATTAACCCTCCTGTACTGCCCCCCCCCCCCCCAATAACAACATTAACCCTCCTGTACTGTCCCCCCCAAAAAACAATGTTAACCCTCCTGTACTGCCCCCCCCCCCAATAACAACATTAACCCTCCTGTACTGTCCCCCCCCCCCAATAACAACATTAACCCTCCTGTACTGTCCCCCCCAAAAAACAACATTAACCCTCCTGTACTGCCCCCCCCCCCAATAACAACATTAACCCTCCTGTACTGTCCCCCCAATAACAACATTAACCCTCCTGTACTGTCCCCCCAATAACAACAAAGCCCTCCTGTACTGTCCCCCCCCCCCCCCCCAACAACAACATTAACCCTCCTGTACTGTCGTCCCCCCCCCCCCCCCCCCAATAACAACATTAACCCTCCTGTACTGTCCCCCCAATAACAACAATACCCTCCTGTACTGCCCCCCCCCCCCCCCCCCAATAACAACATTAAACCTCCTGTACTGTCCCCCCCCAATAACAACATTAACCCTCCTGTACTGTCCCCCCCCAATAACAACATTAACCCTCCTGTACTGTCCCCCCCCCAATAACAATATTAACCGTCCTGTACTGCCCCCCCCCCCAATAACAACATTAACCCTCCTGTACTGTTCCCCCCCAATAACAAAATTAACCCTCCTGTACTGCCCCCCCCCCCCCCCCCAATAACAACATTAACCCTCCTGTACTGCCCCCCCCCCCCCAATAACAACATTAACCCTCCTGTACTGCCACCCAATAACAACATTAACCCTCCTGTACTGTCCCCCCCCCCCCCCCCCCAATAACAACATTAACCCTCCTGTACTGTCCCCCCCCCCAATAACAACATTAACCCTCCTGTACTGTCCCCCCCCCAATAACAACATTAACCCTCCTGTACTGTCCCCCCCCCAATAACACCATTAACCCTCCTGTACTGTCCCCCCAATAACAACATTAACCCTCCTGTACTGCCCCCCAATAACAACATTAACCCTCCTGTACTGTCCCCCCCCCCCCCCCCCCAATAACAACATTAACCCTCCTGTACTGTCCCCCCCCCCCCCCCCAATGCCAACATTAACCCTCCTGTACTGTCCCCCCCCCCCCCCCAATAACAACATTAACCCTCCTGTACTGTCCCCCCCCCCCCAATAACAACATTAACCCTCCTGTACTGTCCCCCCCCCAATAACAACATTAACCCTCCTGTACTGTCCCCCCCCCAATAACAACATTAACCCTCCTGTACTGCCCCCCCCAATAACAACATTAACCCTCCTGTACTGCCCCCCCCCCCCAATAACAACATTAACCCTCCTGTACTGTCCCCCCCCCAATAACAACATTAACCCTCCTGTACTGTCCACCCCCCCCAATAACAACATTAACCCTCCTGTACTGTCCCCCCCCCAATAACACCATTAACCCTCCTGTACTGTCCCCCCCCCCAATAACAACATTAACCCTCCTGTTCTGTCCCCCCCCCCCCAATAACAACATTAACCCTCCTGTACTGTCCCCCCCCCCAATAACAACATTAACCCTCCTGTACTGCCCCCCCCCCCAATAACAACATTAACCCTCCTGTACTGCCCCCCCCCCCCCAATAACAACATTAACCCTCCTGTACTGTCCCCCCTCCCAATAACAACATTAACCCTCCTGTACTGTCCCCCCCCCAATAACACCATTAACCCTCCTGTACTGTCCCCCCAATAACACCATTAACCCTCCTGTACTGTCCCCCCCCAATAACAACATTAACCCTCCTGTACTGCCCCCCCCCCCCCAATAACACCATTAACCCTCCTGTACTGTCCCCCCCCCCATCACAGTGGAATGTTCTAATAGTAATCACAGTGGAATGTTCTAATTGTAATCACAGTGGAATGTTCTAATTGTAATCACAGTGGAATGTTCTAATAGTAATCACAGTGGAATGTTCTAATAGTAATCACAGTGGAATGTTCTAATAGTAATCACAGTGGAATGTTCTAATAGTAATCACGGTGGAATGTTCTAATAGTAATCACAGTGGAATGTTCTAATAGTAATCACAGTGGAATGTGCTAATAGTAATTACAGGTGATTGTTCTAATGGTCCTGCCCTTGTTTTAGCAGGTGATTTGACAGTCTATCCTGTATTTGGGCTGTAGTCCATAGCCAAGCCCTCTCTACCACTAACTAACATCATTCAGTGTAAAAGACCTACCAGGTACCACTTCACACACTGGAACCTTATCCCTGTTAACCTGAGTGTCTAAATGCTCTCTAAATATACAGTTGACGTTGGAAGTTTATATGCATTTAGGTTGGAGTCATTTAACCTCGTTTTTTAATCACTCAACAAATTTCTTGTTAACTAACTATAGTTTTGGCAAGTCGGTTAGGACATCTACTTTGTGCATGACACAAGGAATTTTTCCAACAATTGTTTACAGACAGATTATTTCACTTATAATTCACTGTATCACAATTCCAGTGGGTCAGAAGTTTACATACACTAAGTTGACTGTGCCTTTAAACGGCTCGGAAAATTCCAGAAAATGATGTCATGGCTTTAGAAGCTTCTGATAGGCCAATTGACATAATTTGAGTCAATTGGAGGTGTCCCTGTGGATAAATTTCAAACCTCCACAAGTCTGGTTCCTCCTTGGGAAAAGTATCTATATCCACAGTAAAACGAGTCCTATATCGACATAACCTGAAAGGCTGCTCAGCAAGGAAGAAGCCACTGCTCCAAAACCGTCATAAAAAGCCAGACTACGGTTTGCAGCTGCACATGGGGACAAAGATCGTACTTTTTGGAGAAATGTCCTCTAGTCTGATGAAACAAAAATAGAACTGTTTGGCCATAATGACCATCGTTATGTTTGGAGGAAAAAGGGGGATGCTTGCAAGCCGAAGAACACCATCCCAACCGTGAAGCACGGGGGTGGCAGCATCATGTTGTGGGGGTGCTTTGCTGTAGGAGAGACTGGCGCACTTCTCAAAATTGATGGCATCTCGAGGAAGGAAAATTATGTGGATATATTGAAGCAACGTCTCAAGACATCAGTCAGGAAGTTAAAGCTTGGTCGCAAATGGGTCTTCCAAGTGGACAATGACCCCAAGCATACTTCCAAAGTTGTGGCAAAATGGCTTAAGGACAACAAAGTCAAGGTATTGGAGTGGCCATCACAAAGCCCTGACCTCAATCCCATAGAAAATGTGTGGGCAGAACTGAAAAAGCGTGTGCGAGCAAGGAGGCTTACAAACCTGACTCAGTTACACCAGCTCTGTCAGGAGGAATGGGCCAAAATTCACTGAACTTATTGTGGGAAGCTTGTGGATGGCTACCTTAAACGTTTGACCCAAGTTAAACAAGTTAAAGGCAATGCTACCAAATACAAATTGAGTGTATGTACGCTTCTGACCCACTGGGAATGTGATGAAATAAATTAAAGCTTAAATAAATCATTCTCTCTACTATTATTCTGATATTTCACATTCTTAAAATAAAGTGGTGATCCTAACTGACCTTAGACAGGGAATTTGTACTAGGATTGAATGTCAGGAATTGTAAAAAACGGAGTTTAAATGTATTTGGCTAAGGTGTATGTAAACTTCCGACTTCAACTGCAGGTCCTCTGAATTAATATTTAAATATACAGTAGGTCCTCTCTACTGATCTCTAAATATAGGTCCTCTCTACTGATCTCTATATATAGGTCCTCTCTACTGATCTCTAAATATAGGTCCTCTCTTCTGATCTCTATATATAGGTCCTCTCTAATGATCTCTATATATAGGTCCCGTGAACCAGTACTCTCTACTGATCTCTAAATATAGGTCCTCTCTAATTATCTCTAAATATAGGTCCCCTCTACTGATCTATAAACATAGGTCCTTTCTTCTGATCTCTAAATATAGGTCCCGTGAACCAGTACTCTCTACTGATCTCTAAATATAGGTCCTCTCTAATTATCTCTAAATATAGGTCCCCTCTACTGATCTCTCAATATAGGTCCCCTCTACTGATCTATAAATATAGGTCCTCTCTACTGATCTCTAAATATAGGTCCTCTCTAATGATCTCTAAATATAGGTCCTCTCTACTTATCTCTAAATTTAGATCCTCTCTAATGATCTCTAAATATAGGTCCTCTCTACTTATCTCTAAATTCAGATCCTCTCTAATGATCTCTAAATATAGGTCCTCTTTAATGATCTCTAAATATAGATCCTCTCTACTGATCTCTAAATATAGGTCCTGTGAACCAGTCCTCTCTAATGATCTCTAAATATAGGTCCTCTCTAATGATCTCTAAATATAGGTCCTCTCTAATGATCTCTAAATATAGGTCCTCTCTAATGATCTCTAAATATAGGTCCTCTCTACTGATCTCTAAATATAGGTCCTCTCTAATGATCTCTAAATATAGGTCCTCTCTACTGATCTCTAACTATAGGTCCTGTGAACCAGTCCTCTCTAATGATCTCTAAATATAGGTCCTCACTAATGATCTCTAAATATAGGTCCTCTCTAATGATCTCTAAATATAGGTCCTCTCTAATGATCTATAAATATAGGTCCTCTCTAATGATCTCTAAATATAGGTCCTCTCTAATGATCTCTAAATATAGGTCCTCTCTAATGATCTCTAAATATAGGTCCTCTCTAATGATCTCTAAATATAGGTCCTCTCTAATGATCTCTAAATATAGGTCCTCTCTAATGATCTCTAAATATAGGTTCTATCTACTGATCTCTAACTATAGGTCCTGTGAACCAGTCCTCTCTACTGATCTCTAAATATAGGTCCTCTCTAATGATCTATAAATATAGGTCCTCTCTAATGATCTCTAAATATAGGTCCTCTCTAATGATCTCTAAATATAGGTCCTCTCTAATGATCTCTAAATATAGGTCCTCTCTAATGATCTCTAAATATAGGTCCTCTCTAATTATCTCTAAATATAGGTCCTCTCTAATGATCTATAAATATAGGTCCTCTCTAATGATCTATAAATATAGGTCCTCTCTAATGATCTATAAATATAGGTCCTGTGTTAAGAGGAAGTCAAACACAAACTCCTGGCTCCAGGGCCCCCTGAGTGTTTGTGTCATTGTGCATCAGTGTCTAAGTTCAAGTGTGTGTGTGCGTGTCAGTGTGTGTGTGTGTCTTTGTGTGTATATATGTATGTCTGCGCGTTTGCGTAAATATGTGTGTGTTTGTTGTGGGTTTGTGTAAGTGTAAATGACCCAGCCTCCAGGGTTTGTATCCTGGGCAGTGATCCCAAGCAGTGAGCCCAGACCCCCATGTCTTTTCCCATCTCTCTGGCCCTGCCTGGCCCTGTGTTTCCCCCTGTATCACAGTGGTTATGACCCCCTGAGCCCCTCTATGCCCTAGCTGAACTCTGGCGCCCCAGGGCCAGGAATTCCAGTTAACACATCACACAGGCCTTCTTTCTCTCTCTGGGATGTTGCTCCCTTCGCTAAACACTGCCTAGGCGTCAACAGCGACTGACAGGAAGCGGTTCCTTTCGTTCTTCTGTTTCCCTGTCCTCTTTTCTTTCTCTCTGTCCTCTGTTTGGGCTTCTCTTTCTTCCCTTCTTTCTGGTTAATTAAGTTGTTTGGCAGGCGGGCTTGTCAAACAGCGGCGGCTACGTGGGGAGTCCGTTGGGCAAGGAAGGCTCCTGCACACAGAAGGAGAACCCACCATTGTGCTGCCCTAGACGGGTTAGTTTTTCACCGTTAGTGCTGCATCAGTGGACCTAGGACGCACGGACACTCACACACACACACACACACAGACAGAGAGAGAGCGAGAGAGACAGAGAGAGAGAGAGACAGAGAGAGAGAGAGACAGAGAGAGAGAGAGAGAGAGAGAGAGAGAGAGAGAGAGAGAGAGAGAGAGAGAGAGAGAGAGAGAGAGAGAGAGAGAGAGAGAGAGAGAGAAGAAAAGGGCAACCAGTGAAGAACAAACACCATTGTAAATACAACCCATATTTATGATTATCTACTTTTCCTTTTGTACTTTAACCATTTGTACATTGTTACAACACTGTGACTTAATATGACATTTAAAATGTCTTTATTCTTTTGGAACTTCTGTGAGTGTAATGTTTACTGTTCATTTTCAATGTTTATTTCATTTAGGATTTTATCTACTTCACTTGCTTTGGCAATGTTAACATACAGTTGAAGTCGGAAGTTTACATACACCTTAGCCAAATACATTTAAACTCGGGTTTTTACAATGCCTGACATTTAATACTAGTAAAAATTCCCTGTTTTAGGTCAGTTAGGATCACCACCTTATTTTAAGAATGTGAAATGTCAGAATAATAGTAGAGAGACTGTTTATTTCAGCTTCTATTTCTTTCATCACATTCCCAGTGGGTCAGAAGTTTACATACACTCAATTAGTATATGGTAGCATTGCCTTTAAATTGTTTAACTTGGGTCAAATGTTTTGGGTAGCCTTCCACAACCTTCCCACAATAAGTTCAGTGAATTTTGACCCATTCCTCCTGACAGAGCTGCTGTAACTGAGTCAGGTTTGTAAGCCTCCTTGCTCGCACACGGTTTTTCAGTTCTGCCCACACATTTTCTATAGGATTGAGGTCAGGGCTTTGTGATGGCCACTTCAATAGCTTAACTTTGTTATCCTTAAGCCATTTTGCCACAACTTTGGAAATATGCCCAAGCTTTAACTTCCTGACTGATGTCTTGAGATGTTACTTCAATATATCCGCATAATTTTCCTACCTCATGATGCCATCTATTTTGTGAAGTGCGCCAGTCCCTCCTGCAGCAAAGCACCCCCACAACATGATGCTGCCACCCCCGTGCTTCACGGTTGGGATGGTGTTCTTCGGCTTGCAAGCATCCCCCTTTTTCCTCCAAACATAACGATGGTCATTATGGCCTAACAGTTCTATTTTTGTTTCATCAGACCAGAGGACATTTCTCCAAAAGTACAATCTTTGTCCCCATGTGCAGTTGCAAACCGTAGTCTGGCTTTTTTATGGCGGTTTTAGAGCAGTGGCTTCTTCCTTGCTGAGCGGCCTTTCAGGTTATGTCGATATAGGACTCATTTTACTGTGGATATAGATACTTTTCCCAAGGATGAACCAGACTTGTGGAGGTCTACAATTCTTTTCTGAGATCTTGGCTGATTTCTTTTGATTTTCCCATGATGTCAAGCAAAGAGGCACTGAGTTTGAAGGTAGGCCTTGAAATACATTCACAGGTACACCTCCAATTGACTCAAATGATGTCAATTAGCCTATCAAAAGCTTCCAAAGCCATGAGATCATTTTCTGGAATTTTCCAAGCTGTTTAAAGGCACCGTCAACTTAGTGTATGTAAACTTCTGACCCACTGGAATTGTGATACATTGAATTATAAGTGAAATAATCTGTCTGTAAACAATTGTTAGAAAAATTATTTGTGCACAAAGTAGATGTCCTAACCGACTTGCCAAAACTATAGTTTGTTAACAAGAAATTTGTGGAGTGGTTGAAAAATGAGTTTTAATGACTCCAACCTAAGTGGATGTAAACTTCCGACTTCAACAGTATGTTTTCTATGCCAATAAAGCCCTTTG
>NW_026600717.1:65726-142173 GCF_029448725.1 Salvelinus fontinalis | reverse complement strand
TGATGTTGTAAAAGATCTGTACTAAAAGTTGTTGGTTGAAAACATCCTGGGGGGATTTTCTTTCTTGTGTCTTCGCCTGTATTTGATTTAGCTTGTTTCTTTGCCACTCCCGTCAAATGTTCCTGAAACGTTTCTTTAATGTTAATGTCTTACTCCCACTGTTAGGGTCGAGCAGGGGGCTCCAACTCCTCCGCTCTTTGAGTGCTTCTGGGGGTGGAGGCTTTTGTTCCAGTCCAGCAGGAACACACATCTAACTATATAATGTAGTTGTTTATTTGATGGAGGTTTGTTAGTGCTGGGCTGGAACAAAAGCCTGCCCAGGACCGCAGTTGGAGGCCCCTAAGGTAGAAGTTCATGGATGAGAGAGGAAATGTTTCGAGTTGAAGACTCAATTCACTATCCGACAGGCAGTGGTTGATTTTCTTTTACGACACACCTGCCTAAAAAAGGTTTAGTTGTCCTCTCGATTGTAAATCTGATAGTATTTGTGTTTTTATAGCTTTCTTTCTCATTTTGCACTGTGTGTAAATGCAATCTTGCACAAAAAAATGTTGCCAAAAGCGGTCTCAACTTTGCAACTGTAAATGCTCCTTTACACTCTGTTTTCTTTCTCTAGCTATTTCTCTCTTCTGTTTCTCTGGCTGTTAGTTTCCTCCTTGTAGGTCTGCTCTCTCTCTTTCAGTTCCTTGTGATATATTTAGCTGCTTTTATATGCAAATAAAATTGCAAGATTTTTACTTAAGAAGCATTGTCTTGTTGTTGATCAATCATACAGCACCCCATCACGACTGTTATTATCCTTAATTTGAAATCATAAAAAATGTGCAATGTATAATCATGCTAGTATGAATAGCTTTAAATTGGTTTGAGGTAATTACTGGACATCCGCTCTATTGTAAATTCTCCTGCCTTTTGAAGTGATTTGTGCTTTTAAATGAAGGATGCTCAGTGTTTATCTATCATTGTAGCTATTTTGTATCTGAAAGTTAATTATGAATATGGTCATTTATTTTCTCACTGGAGACACTGGAATCTGATGTTTGAAATGATAGAGGTTTACTTGGGTGAATCTATGCCCCTCATCGGGTACTTTTAGACAAGACTAACATTGGCTATATAAATATCCATCCCCTTTGGATGTACAGAAAAATGTATATTTACAATATAAAAACATTATCAATGAAACCCAGAATTGTCACAGGAAATACCATCATTCTCACAACCCCCAGTTTAGTTGCCAACAGAAGCTGCAGTATATTATATGACACTTGTGCTTACTGTCAGACGTCCTGTGACAGTCCTGTGGGGGTGTTGTCTTTATGTTTACTATGCCTGCTCTTAAGGACATCCACCATGGTTCAGCCAAGCCGCTCGGGGCTTTGTGTGGGCGAGTCATGCCCTAATCCTATTTCTCACATGAAACCAAGCAGGCCGTCTTTATAGTGTTATGCCCTGTTACATAAAGATATGCAGGGTTTCATAGAGCTAATGGTTGTGGTTTATTTGGGTGTACAGTTATGTATATCTGCTAGAGCTTGATCTTCTAATCCTGTTTGGATCAGTTGGTGTGTTGAGGAGTGCCAGGTTATACATCAATAGCGATCACGTGAAGGGATGGGAGTTATACATCAATACCCTGATCAGGTGAAGGAATTCTCAAACTAGACACACTCATGTACTTGTCCTCTTGCTCAGTTGTGCACCGGGGCCTCCCACTCCTCTTTCTATTTTGGTTAGAGCCAGTTTGAGCTGTTCTGTGAAGGGAGTAGTACACAGCATTGTACAAGATCTTCAGTTTCTTGGTAATTTCTTGCATGGAATAGCCTTCATTTCTCAGTACAAGAATAGAATGACGAGTTTCAGAAGAAAGTGTCACATCTGCTCCTGCTACGCCCTCTGGTGTTCATCCGGTGTCTTCTTGACCTGCAGTTACTCCCCCTGTACACTCTCTCTCTCTCCCTCTCCCTCTCTGTATGATTGTGTGGTTGGAGACAGGTGTGCTGGAGTCAGAGCAGATCCCTACCAGCTGCAACTCGTTTCATAATCAAGACTAGAGGTCGACCGATCAATCGGAATGGCCGATTAATTAGGTCCGATTTCAAGTTTTCATAACAATCGGAAATCGGCAATTTTGGACGCTGATTGTTTTTTTTTTTTTTTTTTTTTACACCTTTATTTAATCTTTATTTAACTAGGCAAGTCAGTTAAGAACCCATTCTTATTTTCAATGACGGACTAGGAACCGTGGGTTAACTGCCTTGTTCAGGGGAAGAACAAAATATTTTTACCTTGTCAGCTCAGGGATTCAATCTTGCAACCTTGCGGTTAACTAGTCCAACACTCTAACCACCTGCCTCACGAGGAGCCCGCCTGTTACGTGAATGCAGTAAGAAGCCAAGGTAAGTTGCTAGCTAGCATTAAACTTATCTTATAAAAAAACAATCAATAAATCAATCATAATCACTAGTTATAACTACACATGGTTGATGATATTACTAGTTTATCTAGAGTGTCCTGCGTTGCATATAATCGATGTAGGGCCCATTCGCGAAAAAGGACTGTCATTGCTCGAACGTGTACCTAACCATAAACATCAATGCCTTTCTTAAAATCAATACACAGAAGTATATATTTTTAAACCTGCATATTTAGCTAAAAGAAATCCAGGTTAACAGGCAATATTAACCAGGTCAAATTGTGACACTTCTCTTGCGTTCATTGCACGCAGAGTCAGGGTATATGCAACAGTTTGGGCCGCCTGGCTCATTGCGAACTTATTTGCCAGAATTTTACGTAGTTATGACATAACATTGAAGGTTGTGCAATGTAACAGGAATATTTAGACTTATGGATGCCACCCATTAGATAAAATACGGAACGGTTCCGTATTTCACTGAAAGAATAAACGTTTTGTTTTCGAGATGATAGTTTCCGGATTCTACCATATTAATGACCTAAGGCAGTCTGACTGAGCGATGGTAGGCACCAGCAGGTTCGTAAGCATTCATTCAAACAGCACTTTTGTGCGTTTTGCCAGCAGCTCTTCGCAATGCTTCAAGCATTGTGCTGTTTATGACTTCAAGCCTATCAACTCCCGAGATTAGGCTGGTGTAACCGACGTGAAATGGCTAGCTAGTTAGCGGGGTGCGCGCTAATAGCGTTTCAAACGTCACTCGCTCTGAGACTTGGAGTAGTTGTTCCCCTTGCTCTACATGGGTAACGCTGCTTCGAGGGTGGCTGTTGTCGATGTGTTCCTGGTTCGAGCCCAGGTAGCAGCGAGGAGAGGGATGGAAGCTATACTGTTACACTGGCAATACTAAAGTGCCTATAAGAACATCCAATAGTCAAAGGTATATGAAATACAAATCGTATAGAGAGAAATAGTCCTATAATTCCTATAATAACTACAACCTAAAACTTCTTACATGGAAATATTGAAGACTCGTGTTAAAAGGAACCACCAGCTTTCATATGTTCTCATGTTCTGAGCAAGGAACTTAAACGTTAGCTTTCTTACATGGGACATATTGCACTTTTACTTTCTTCTCCAAAACTTTGTTTTTGCATTATTTTAACCAAATTGAACATGTTTCATTATTTATTTGAGGCTAAATTGAATTAATTGATGTATTATATTAAGTTAAAATAAGTGTTCATTCAGTATTGTTGTAATTGTCATTATTACAAATACATTTAAAACATCGGCCGATTAATCGGTAACGGCTTTTTTGGTCCTCCAATAATCGGTATCGGCGTTGAAAAATCATAATCGGTCAACCTCTAATCAAGACCTCTACAAATGCTCAGTCCTGCCACTTCCACTCTGCCAGATCGTAATCTCTGCTCAGTCAGTTCATGATTCTAGCCATTTATGAATATTCAAGATCCTGTTACGCTGCTGTGCCTGTATCCCTGCCTGACACCGTTTATCCTCTCATTGCAGTTACCGCTCTGGCTCCTATCTCCCGTTCCACATCTCACCACCCAACTACCTTGCTCTGAACTTTACTCACCGCCACTACCTTGGATTTCCATCAGGACCTGTTCACCCTGTTCTACTCAGCCAACTCCAACCTCAGTCTCCACATCTTGTTTTTCTGCAACTCCTCCGAGCTTCCCCGGATCTGCATGTCTCCATATCTCCATGTGTAACAATAAATATTTTGATTCATTTATCCCTGTTTCCTCTTTGAGTTTGCTCTTGGGTTCCCCTGTGTCGCTCCGCTTAACAGAAAGTCTTTGTTTCTGGCCATTTTGAGCCTGTAATCGAACCCACAACTGCTGATGCTCCAGATACTTAACGAGTGTAAAGAAGGCCAGTTTTATTGCTTCTTTTATCAGGACAACAGTTTTCAGCTGTGCTAACATAATTGCTAAAGGGTTTTCTAATGATCAATTAGCCTTTTAAAATGATAAACTTGGATTAGCTAACACAACGTGCCATTGGAACACAGGAGTGATGGTTGCTGATAATGGACCTCTGTACGCCTATGAAGATATTCCATAAAAAAATCCGCCGTTTCCAGCTACAATAGCCTTTTACAATGTCTACACTGTATTTCTGATCAATTTAATGTTATTTTAATGGACAAATATGTGCTTTTCTTTCAAAAACAAGGACATTTCAGGGCCTCCCGGGTGGCGCAGTGGTCTAGGGCACTGCATCGCAGCACTAGCTGTGCCACCAGAGACTCTGAGTTCGCGCCCAGGCTCTGTCGCAGCCAGCCGCGACCGGGAAGGCCGTGGGGCGACACTCAATTGGCCTAGCGTCGTCCGGGTTAGGGAGGGTTTGGCCGGTAGGGATATCCTTGTCTCATCGCGCACCAGCGACTCCTGTGGCGGGCCCAGCGCAGTGCGCGCTAACCAAGGTAGCTAGGTGCACGGTGTTTCCTCCGACACATTGGTGCGGCTGGCTTCTGGGTTGGAGGCGCGCTGTTAAGAAGCAGTGCGGCTTGGTTGGGTTGTGTTTCGGAGGACGCATGGCTTTCGACCTTCGTCTCTCCCGAGTCCGTACGGGAGTTGTAGCGATGAGACAAGATAGTAATTACTAACAATTGGATACCACGAAATTGGGGAGAAAAGGGGGTAAAATAAAATAATAATAAAATTAAAATAAATAAAAAACAAGGACATTTCTAAGTGACCCCAAACTTTTGAACGGTAGTGTACATCAATACCCTGATCAGGTGAAGGGATGGGGGGTAGAAAGGGTAGAAGAGAGGGTGGAACAACAGAAAAGTCTTCAGTCCTGGAGTCAAACTCCAGGGCCTTCTCCCTTGGAACCAGCTAACACACAACACAACAGTCAGATTCTCACAACCCCCTCACGCCCCTTCCACACACACATACTGTACAGTCCCCTCTTCGCCTCTCTTTCCCCTCCCACCCCGGGAACATCAAAGCAGCCTAACTAATTAACTCGTCCCACAAACGAGGAGCGCAACATGCCGCCCGGCACCAACCCGATCCCCATCCCTCATTACCATAATCCAGGCTAATCATATTAGCATAGCGCCACAGATGAAGGAATGAGCGAAGACTCACGTTGTGTCTGTTTGAACTAATGTGTACATTCTGTATGTCTGTGTGGGAGTGGGGAGAGCACATGGACATGTTTATGTATACTGTGTAAAGGCTCATGTAATGCCTGTTTTTTTTTCTTCTCTATGAAGCTCAGCGCTTTAATGCCCACATAGTCTTTGTCTAAAGAGGCAAGCTGCAAGCAAACATGCGCCCACCGCCATGGGGCCTTTTGAAGTTCTTTAAAGGAAGTGGGATGATCCAACAGAAGCCACATCTGTACACAGTAAACACACTAATCAGCAGACACCATGCCGTGCACCAGGACACATGTTGTCTCGTTCAATGAAGCTGTGGGGACGTAGGGCCGGGATTCAATCTGATCGCGCTTGTCGACAACGCAACCTTTAAAGGCAATGTTACCGTGTTCGTGGAGATTGCATTCAAGGTAAACACTGCAGATGTCGGTTCAATTAGAAATGAGCCTTCAAATGTCAAGCGCTCTGTAGCACGGATCTACAGCGGATCGGAATGAATCCCAGCCTAATTAGGAACCGTTTCTATCTACAGGCACCCCCAGGGTTCAGGTGACACACCCACAGGCACCCCCAGGGTTCAGGTGACACAAAGACACCCCCGGGGTTCAGGTGGCACACAGGCACCCCCAGGGTTCAGGTGACACACACACAAACACCCCCAGGGTTCAGGTGACACACACACACAGGCACCCCCAGGGTTCAGGTGACACACACACACAGGCACCCCCAGGGTTCAGGTGACACACACACACAGGCACCCCCAGGGTTCAGGTGACACACACACACAGGCACCCCCAGGGTTCAGGTGACACACACACACAGGCACCCCCAGGGTTCAGATGACACACACACATACACCCCCAGGGTTCGGGTGACACACACACATACACCCCCAGGGTCCAGGTGACACACATACACCCCCAGGGTTCAGGTGACACACATACACCCCCAGGGTTCAGGTGACACACGTACACCCCCAGGGTTCAGGTGACATACTTGTGTCTACTCTCTTTAAGGAACATGCTGTCTCTCCATCAGAGGAAACACACACCATTCCATGTATTCACACTACAGCCCCTAAAACATCAATTCCACACTCATACAGTACATACACTCCACCCCCATATGACAGAGAGCCTGTAGCAGGTGTTGAGGGGTGTGTCTCCATCACATGTTATATTCTCTTTTTCCATCTCTCTCTCCCTCTCTCTCTCTCTCTCTCTCTCCCTCTCTCTCTCTCTCTCTCTCTCTCTCTTTCCACCTCTCCCCCCTCCCTCTCTCTCTCGCTCTCTCTCTCTCTCTCCCCCGCTCTCCCTCCCCTCCCTCCCTTTCTACTTTCCATGTCTGAGTGTGTGTGTGTGTTTTTTTATTTCTCCCCCATATTGCCAGCTTTATTAATTATCCTAGCCCTGGCAGCTGCTGGTGATATTGTCTATTTGTCAGGTTAGCCTTCGCCCCACGGTGATGGATGGATACAGGGTGAGACACGGTGAAGGTCTAACACCCCGACCATCCCCATCCACCAGGGTGTCAATGGTGTGTGTGTGTGTGTGTGTGTGTGTGTGTGTGTGTGTGTGTGTGTGTGTGTGTGTGTGTGTGTGTGTGTGTGTGTGTGTGTGTGTGTGTGTGTGTGTGTGTGTGTGTGTGTGTGTGTGTGTGTGTGTGTGTGTGTGTGTGTGTGTGTGTGTGTGTGTGTGTGTGTGTGTGTGTGTGTGTGTGTGTGTGTGTGTGTGTGTGTGTGTGTGTGGATGTCTTTAACTATACTTGTGGGGAACAGAAGTCCCCACAAGAATAGTAAACTAATACAAGTTTGACCCACTGGGGACATTTTGTTAGTCCCCACAAGGGACATGCTATATCTAGGGGGTTTAGGGTTAAGGTTAGAATTAGTGTTAGGTTTAGGTTTAGGGTTAGGAACTAAGGTTAGAATTAGTGTTAGGAGCTAGGGTTAAGTGTTAGGGAAAATAGGATTTTGAATGGGACTGAATTGTGTGTCCCCACAAGGTTAGCTGTACAATACTGTGTGAGTGGGTGGAGGGGTGTGTGTGTGCAGGGGCTTCTTGCCCCCAAAAAATCTGAGGGGGCACAAAGTACGTGTGTGTGTGTGCGTGTGCGTGTGCGTGTGTGAGAGAGAGAGAGACAGAGAGAGAGACAGAGGGAGAGACAGAGGGAGAGAGAGACAGAGAGAGAGACAGAGGCAGAGAAGGCGTACCCTGGTGCCCAGCTCTGCAGTGTTTATGTCGTCTTAATTGTCCCACCAGTGGAATTATTGTAATCTGGAGTTAATTTGGCACCGTTTGAGTCGCTGTGAAATCATTCACTGAATCAGATCTGGCTTTATGCTTTCCATATCCTCATCTCCCACATGTGGTACCAGTTAACTCTTTAGAAGTGTTTTTCTTTTTATCGTTTCAATTTAGATTATGAGGTGACACCAAGAAGTTTGGATAGGAGCAGACAAAATCTCTGGGTTGAAAAATGAAATGTAATTGAAGGGGCTTATTTCCTGTGTGAAAGTTGGCATGTTGTAAAATGCTTTGAAATATCGTAGATACAGAATATAGACAGAGAGACAGAGAGACAGGGAGATAAATAGATAGATAGATAGATAGATAGATAGATAGATAGATAGATAGATAGATAGATAGATAGATTGATAGATTGATAGATTGATAGATAGATAGATAGATAGATAGTAGTAGTCTTGATTAGTAGTCTGCTCCAGTAATACTCTACTTACTGTTCCGAGGTTCCATCTCCTGTTATTCCCATGTACAGGTAGTCATGGATGTTGCCTAGCTACATGCCAATCAGCCTCCATGACAACTGGATGTAAGGTGGCTGTACACATCTCCTTTAACTGAGTCTACAAATGGTGCAAGCTCCACATTAGCAAATGATGTAACGTAGCTGTGACAAATGGCATTCATTTGTAGTGGCATTGACATGAAGGATAATTGTGCCTGTAGGTGTCCATAGAGTGGAGGTTATTCTGCATTTGGCCTTGTGTTTTTCTCTGCCGTTGGGGTGTACAGAAATAGTCATCCTGCTTGTCCTTTAACATGTCAGCTAAAGCATTTACAGTTTATTGGCAGCTTTACCATTTGGCAATTAGAAGCCATAACAGTTTCCCCTTCTAATTCTCCATTTAGGACAGGGGTGAACAATGCTCCATAATCACATCAAGCTTTATTTCTACAGAACATTTCAGACATGCAACACAATGGGCTTCACAGAACAATAACTAATAAAAACAATCAAAATAAAATCGGAAATATTTACTACACCCCAAACATAAGAGGATAAAAAACTAAATAATACCAATAAAAAACTAACGACTAAAAAGCACCCTGAGGAAAAGCAAAGATGAAAAGGTATTTTAAGATCTCTTTTAAATATGTCCACAGTTTCAGCCCCTCTCAGGTTCTCTGGCAGGCTGTTCCAAAGGCTGGGGGCATAGTAACTAAAGGCTGCCTCTCCATGCCTCTTGGTTCTCAGCTTTGGGATAGTTAAAGGCCAGTGGCAGAGGACCTGAGGGACCTACTGGGTACATAACGTAAAAGCATGTCTGACATGTATTGGGCTTCACACTCGTGGCTTGTTTTAAAACCAGAAGAATCTTAAAATGAATTCTATAAATCACAGGCAGTCAGTGCAGAGACCTTAAAACCGGTGTAATGTGTGCTCTCTGTCTGGTCTTGGTCAGTACCCGTGATAAAGCATTCTGTATGTTTTGCAGTTGACCAATGGTAAATTGCATGAGGCTAAAACATATCTAGTGACCTTAACCCCACCCAGTGATACACAGAAAACATAATCAAGCTGTGGAGATGAGGAGAGCACTAAAGATGCAAGACAGGGACAGAACTGGCGTTAAATTGGCCTATTGAGCTCAAACAGACCAGACAGATAGGCAGACTGGACAAGACAGAGAGGCAGGACAGACAGATAGGCAGACCGGACAGGACAGACAGACTGGACAGGACAAAGAGACAGGACAGACAGACGAGACAAGACAGGCAGACCAGACAGGACAAACAGACCAGACAGGACAGGCAGGCAGGCAGACAGACAGGACAGACCAGACAGGATAGACAGACCAGATATGACAGACAGACCAGACAGATCATGAACAGCAGTACAGTCCAGAGCCCCCAAGCCTTAATTAATCCCATCTCTTCATGCTGATTAATTCAATTGGTCTTGTATTTTATTACCGTGTATTAATTACAATTATTAATGATCTCAGCAGGACATAATGTCAGCCATATGGGAGGGCAGTATGGCTGTGTTGTCTGGAGAGGCTTTAGCCAACCGCCATGCCAACCGTGAGGTCATGAGGGCGCAGTGGGAAAAGCGGGAGGTTTGGCACCTGGCCCTTGAAAGAATACTTTCAGTTCTGCATCATGGTCTGATTTAGTGGGTTAGGCCTATGAGAAAATGCCAGGGGATACACACCACACCCGGACTGATATTAAACATTTTATTCTGTACGTAAATCATCTTGTATCAAGCCTGATTCTCAGGCATTCCAGACCATGGAGACTGCAGCCATGTTTTAATGGCACGTGTTCATTCTGTGGATTTTAGTTTGGCCCATGACAGCCGAAGGCGCCAGAGTATTATGTCCCCGGACACACACACCAACCAATCCCTCAGCAGCTGCTGCGGTTGACACGGTTGGTGTCATCTCTGCTTGGCCCGGGAGTTAACGTGGGCCACTCGATATCAGATAACGCATCACCTCTGGTCCTCTGGTGACAAAAGATCTGCGTCTCTCTCTCTGTGGTAGCTACTTAATTGAGGAAGATAGCCCTACAGTTGTTTATCTAGCCTCTCTCCTCTCTGCGCTTCTCTGCTGTCACATTTTATCTAGTAGTGCTGAGCGATTAAACAAAATGTGGCTTATTTTTTAGTTTTTTTTAAACAACTAATTGACCGACGTTGGTTACGGTATTTGGATTCCATTTCCTTTGGGGGGTTTTCTGTGAGCTCAATGCGCACACTACGCTGCAGTTTCTCTAGAGATAGATCAGATCAAGCACAAACTGTGTGATGTAGTAGTTTCCAACAGGTCAATATTCTACATAGTATAGAGCAGAAAACGTGGCAATTAACAATGACCATAATCCATTGCCCGCCCGTCTACGTGTCCGGTCAGTGTGGAGCAGACACAGAGATGGGGATGGAAAGCAGATGCTTCGAGAGGTAACTCTACCTGAAAATACAGGATCTAAGTGATTGATAGTTGTTATTCAGCAGTCTGCCTTATTCACTTTGAAGAAGTAGTAAAATAGTGATTTTGTCAGACAGCATAGGTAGCAGCTCCATAGAAATGAGATAACTTAATGAAATAATAAAGTAGTTAAATAAAATAAATGTGATATACACAACCTCTGAAATATCTTACTAAAGTAATATTGATAATGTGCTCCTCTCTGGTTCTCTACTGTCACAGTTGGTTATATAGCCTCTCTCCTCTCTGGTTCTCTACTGTCACAGTTGGTTATCTAGCCTCTCTCTCCTCTCTGGTTCTCTACTGTCACAGTTGAGGGAGTAGGTTGTATAAGAGCACTATGGCCTCTGTCAAGGGGACTGGACTTTTCTGACACAGGACACATCACACTTGCTCTGTAACTGCAGAGTCCAAAGTTCCAGTGCAGTGCTGTTGGGTTCCCCCTGAATCAGTGTAGTTTGGCAAGTGAATGAGCATCATGTCAAGACCAGAGGGTAACCGATGCGCTGCCGTCACAAGAAATAACGCCAGTGACAGACAGACAGACAGACAGACAGACAGACAAAGACAGACAGAAAGTACAAACTAGGAAAATAATCACAGTAGGAAAGGAACGTGATAGAGAGACAGACAGACAGAAGGAGAGGAACGTGACAGACAGACAGACAAAATGAGAGGAACATGACAGACAGACAGACAGACAGACAGACAGACAGACAGACAGACAGAAGGAGAGGAACGTGACAGACAGACAGACAGAGACAGAAGGAGAGGATTGTGACAGACAGACAGACAGACAGACAGACAGACAGACAGACAGACAGGAAGTGATGTTGATCTAGGTCAGTTGTGGAGGTCTCTTACATGTTCACCATCTGGTGAAACACGTAACATTGTTTTACATCAAGGAATGAAGTCACAACCCTCCTAAGGGCCTCTTCTTTGGGTTGTCACTACGTCCTCTTCAAAACAGTGGTGGTTGTATAATGGGTTGGGTGTTTCTGACAAATGTCTCAGTCTGTTTGGGTGAGTGGATCTACTCCACTGTCAGTGTGTTAGATATGTGGAGGCGTAGGAGTCTACTGCATACTGCATCACTCTACACTGTACAGGAGCTACAGCAGTTGTATCACACTGTCAGGTTTGTGACACTACCATTTATATCAACGTGTCATTCTCTAGAAACATGTATTTTCATCCAATGAAATGCTGATGAAAGCATATCAAACATCTCAGAGGTTCTTGTTTCCAGTCATAGCACTGCAGAACACGCTGATGCAGTCATAGCACTGTAGAACACGCTGATGCAGTCATAGCACTGCAGAACACGCTGATGCAGTCATAGCACCGCAGAACACGCTGATGCAGTCATAGCACTGCAGAACACGCTGATGCAGTCATAGCACCGTAGAACACGCTGATGCAGTCATAGCACAGCAGAACACGCTGATGCAGTCATAGCACCGTAGAACACGCTGATGCAGTCATAGCACTGCAGAACACGCTGATGCAGTCATAGCACCGTAGAACACGCTGATGCAGTCATAGCACTGTAGAACACGCTGATGCAGTCATAGCACAGCAGAACACGCTGATGCAGTCATAGCACCGTAGAACACGCTGATGCAGTCATAGCACTGCAGAACACGCTGATGCAGTCATAGCACCGTAGAACACGCTGATGCAGTCATAGCACTGTAGAACACGCTGATGCAGTCATAGCACCGCAGAACACGCTGATGCAGTCATAGCACTGCAGAACACGCTGATGCAGTCATAGCACCGCAGAACACGCTGATGCAGTCATAGCACTGTAGAACACGCTGATGCAGTCATAGCACTGTAGAACACGCTGATGCAGTCATAGCACCGCAGAACACGCTGATGCAGTCATAGCACTGCAGAACACGCTGATGCAGTCATAGCACCGTAGAACATGCTGATGCAGTCATAGCACTGTAGAACACGCTGATGCAGTTATAGCACTGTAGAACACGCTGATGCAGTCATAGCACTGTAGAACACGCTGATGCAGTCATAGCACTGCAGAACACGCTGATGCAGTCATAGCACCGTAGAACACGCTGATGCAGTCATAGCACTGTAGAACACGCTGATGCAGTCATAGCACTGCAGAACACGCTGATGCAGTCATAGCACTGTAGAACACACTGATGCAGTCATAGCACTGCAGAACACGCTGATGCAGTCATAGCACTGCAGAACACGCTGATGCAGTCATAGCACTGTAGAACACGCTGATGCAGTCATAGCACAGCAGAACACGCTGATGCAGTCATAGCACTGCAGAACACGCTGATGCAGTCATAGACCTAGCACTCAATTAATCCAAGGCTCCTGCAAGGCTACCTACTTTGTTACTTACTTAGTGAGGTAAATCTACCACTCATTCACCGTCCTAACAGTACCAGAAATGTCCACCGCACAGCCTAGTAATAGCCTAGACCAATCATTATGAAGTGTCACAACCAGGGTTGCAAAATTCCAGGAACTTTCAATAAATTCCTTGGATTTCCAGAAATCCCGGTTGGAGGAAGTCAGATTTTCGGTTTATTCCCTCCTGCTTTTGGGAATCCTCCAACCAGGATTTCGGGAAAACCAGGGAATGTATTGAAAGTTCCCAGAATTGTGCAACCCTAGACACCCTATACACAAACATGTGTATTAAGTGCTTTTCCACACTCATTCTCTGTGCCAACACAGGTGTCTGGGAGTCGCGGTGGTGGAGATGAGAAAGGTTACCGTTGAGCGCCACTCCCCCGCATGTCGTCATCTCTCCCCCTCGCCGCGGGGTCGAGGGTTGATTCGTTTAATTAGCAGTAATTTATTTTCCGTGTGGGACCGCGTAGGTGCAGGGCCCCTTTTAATTGAATGACCTTCTGCGTAATTACTGTCATTGTGAACGTGAGAGGACAGCGGGGATGACTCTCGTTTAATTCTCTCTCTATCTCAATCTATTTATCTCTCTCTCTCTCTCTCTCTCTCTCTCTCTCTCCACCTCTAGAGCCAGGGAAAGGTTATTGAGTCTTTGCTGCGATGCTTCTCTGTTTCTCTGAAGTTCATAAACATACTGAGCACTGAGTACTAATGTCTGTCTGTCTGTCTGTCTGTCTGTCTGTCTGTCTGTCTGTCTGTCTGTCTGAGGACAGGCGTCTGTCTGCTGTACAAACTATAGTCTGGGTCACAGTGGGTTTTACCCTGGAAAAATAATCAGAGATACGTATACGTATGTCTGTGCGTTTTGTACGCATTTCAGATCAGTGTGTGTGTGTGTGTGTGTGTGTGTGTGTGTGTGTGTGTGTGTGTGTGTGTGTGTGTGTGTGTGTGTGTGTGTGTGTGTGTGTGTGTGTGTGTGTGTGTGTGTGTGTGTGTGTGTGTGTGTGTGTGTGTGTGTGTAGTTGATTCTAATCTGTGGAAGATGTCATGTTCTTTTGTTCTCTAATTAAATCACGGCTAATCACGGAGAGACAGAGGAAGAGAGGGGAGAGACGGAGAGAGAAAATTAGGGATTTTTCCACTCTCTGAGTCTGTCAGTATGCTGTTATTAAGACTGTATCAGTGTAATGCTGTTAAGACTGTCTCAGTGTAATGCTGTTAAGACTGTCTCAGTATAATACTGTTAAGACTGTCTCAGTATAATGCTGTTAAGACTGTCTCAGTATAATACTGTTAAGACTGTCTCAGTGTAATGCTGTTAAGACTGTCTCAGTGTAATGCTGTTAAGACTGTCTCAGTATAATGCTGTTACTAAGACTGTCTCAGTGTAATGCTGTTAAGACTGTCTCAGTATAATACTGTTATTAAGACTGTCTCAGTATAATACTGTTAAGACTGTCTCAGTATAATACTGTTAAGACTGTCTCAGTATAATACTGTTAAGACTGTCTCAGTATAATGCTGTTACTAAGATTGTCTCAGTATAATGCTGTTACTAAGACTGTCTCAGTATAATGCTGTTATTAAGACTGTCTCAGTATAATGCTGTTACTAAGACTGTCTCAGTATAATGCTGTTACTAAGACTGTCTCAGTACAATGCTGTTACTAAGACTGTCTCAGTATAATACTGTTATTAAGACTGTCTCAGTATAATACTGTTAAGACTGTCTCAGTATAATACTGTTACTAAGACTGTCTCAGTATAATACTGTTATTAAGACTGTCTCAGTATAATATTGTTATTAAGACTGTCTCAGTATAATACTGTTATTAAGACTGTCTCAGTATAATACTGTTATTAAGACTGTCTCAGTATAATACTGTTATTAAGACTGTCTCAGTATAATACTGTTAAGACTGTCTCAGTATAATACTGTTAAGACTGTCTCAGTATAATACTGTTACTAAGACTGTCTCAGTATAATGCTGTTACTAAGACTGTCGCAGTATAATACTGTTAAGACTGTCTCAGTATAATACTGTTAAGACTGTCTCAGTATAATACTGTTACTAAGACTGTCTCAGTATAATACTGTTATTAAGACTGTCTCAGTATAATGCTGCTACTAAGACTGTCTCAGTATAATACTGTTATTAAGACTGTCTCAGTATAATACTGTTACTAAGACTGTCTCAGTATAATGCTGTTAAGACTGTCTCAGTATAATGCTGCTACTAAGACTGTCTCAGTATAATGCTGTTAAGACTGTCTCAGTATAATACTGTTATTAAGACTGTCTCAGTATAATACTGTTAAGACTGTCTCAGTATAATGCTGCTACTAAGACTGTCTCAGTATAATGCTGTTAAGACTGTCTCAGTATAATACTGTTATTAAGACTGTCTCAGTATAATACTGTTATTAAGACTGTCTCAGTATAATACTGTTAAGACTGTCTCAGTATAATACTGTTAAGACTGTCTCAGTATAATGCTGTTACTAAGACTGTCTCAGTATAATACTGTTAAGACTGTCTCAGTATAATACTGTTATTAAGACTGTCTCAGTATAATGCTGTTACTAAGACTGTCTCAGTATAATACTGTTACTAAGACTGTCTCAGTATAATGCTGTTATTAAGACTGTCTCAGTATAATGCTGTTACTAAGACTGTCTCAGTATAATGCTGTTAAGACTGTCTCAGTATAATGCTGTTATTAAGACTGTCTCAGTATAATGCTGTTACTAAGACTGTCTCAGTATAATGCTGTTAAGACTGTCTCAGTATAATACTGTTACTAAGACTGTCTCAGTATAATACTGTTACTAAGACTGTCTCAGTATAATGCTGTTACTAAGACTGTCTCAGTATAATGCTGTTACTAAGACTGTCTCAGTATAATGCTGTTACTAAGACTGTCTCAGTATAATGCTGTTAAGACTGTCTCAGTATAATGCTGCTACTAAGACTGTCTCAGTATAATGCTGTTAAGACTGTCTCAGTATAATACTGTTATTAAGACTGTCTCAGTATAATACTGTTAAGACTGTCTCAGTATAATGCTGCTACTAAGACTGTCTCAGTATAATGCTGTTAAGACTGTCTCAGTATAATACTGTTATTAAGACTGTCTCAGTATAATACTGTTATTAAGACTGTCTCAGTATAATACTGTTAAGACTGTCTCAGTATAATACTGTTAAGACTGTCTCAGTATAATGCTGTTACTAAGACTGTCTCAGTATAATACTGTTAAGACTGTCTCAGTATAATACTGTTATTAAGACTGTCTCAGTATAATGCTGTTACTAAGACTGTCTCAGTATAATACTGTTACTAAGACTGTCTCAGTATAATGCTGTTATTAAGACTGTCTCAGTATAATGCTGTTACTAAGACTGTCTCAGTATAATGCTGTTAAGACTGTCTCAGTATAATGCTGTTATTAAGACTGTCTCAGTATAATGCTGTTACTAAGACTGTCTCAGTATAATGCTGTTAAGACTGTCTCAGTATAATACTGTTACTAAGACTGTCTCAGTATAATACTGTTACTAAGACTGTCTCAGTATAATGCTGTTACTAAGACTGTCTCAGTATAATGCTGTTACTAAGACTGTCTCAGTATAATGCTGTTACTAAGACTGTCTCAGTATAATGCTGTTACTAAGACTGTCTCAGTATAATGCTGTTAAGACTGTCTCAGTATAATGCTGTTATTAAGACTGTCTCAGTGTAATGCTGTTAAGACTGTCTCAGTATAATGCTGTTATTAAGACTGTCTCAGTATAATACTGTTAAGACTGTCTCAGTGTAATGCTGTTACTAAGACTGTCTCAGTATAATACTGTTACAAAGACTGTCTCAGTATAATGCTGTTACTAAGACTGTCTCAGTGTAATACTGTTATTAAGACTGTCTCAGTATAATGCTGTTAAGACTGTCTCAGTATAATACTGTTATTAAGACTGTCTCAGTATAATGCTGTTAAGACTGTCTCAGTATAATGCTGTTACTAAGACTGTCTCAGTATAATGCTGTTAAGACTGTCTCAGTATAATGCTGTTAAGACTGTCTCAGTGTAATGCTGTTAAGACTGTCTCAGTATAATACTGTTACTAAGACTGTCTCAGTATAATGCTGTTAAGACTGTCTCAGTATAATGCTGTTAAGACTGTCTCAGTGTAATGCTGTTAAGACTGTCTCAGTATAATACTGTTACTAAGACTGTCTCAGTATAATGCTGTTAAGACTGTCTCAGTATAATGCTGTTAAGACTGTCTCAGTGTAATGCTGTTAAGACTGTCTCAGTATAATACTGTTACTAAGACTGTCTCAGTATAATGCTGTTAAGACTGTCTCAGTATAATACTGTTACTAAGACTGTCTCAGTATAATGCTGTTAAGACTGTCTCAGTATAATACTGTTACTAAGACTGTCTCAGTATAATGCTGTTATTAAGACTGTCTCAGTATAATGCTGTTAAGAATGTCTCAGTATAATACTGTTACTAAGACTGTCTCAGTATAATGCTGTTAAGACTGTCTCAGTATAATACTGTTATTAAGACTGTCTCAGTATAATACTGTTATTAAGACTGTCTCAGTATAATACTGTTAAGACTGTCTCAGTATAATACTGTTACTAAGACTGTCTCAGTATAATGCTGTTAAGACTGTCTCAGTATAATGCTGTTATTAAGACTGTCTCAGTATAATGCTGTTAAGACTGTCTCAGTATAATACTGTTACTAAGACTGTCTCAGTATAATGCTGTTAAGACTGTCTCAGTATAATACTGTTATTAAGACTGTCTCAGTATAATACTGTTAAGACTGTCTCAGTATAATACTGTTACTAAGACTGTCTCAGTATAATGCTGTTATTAAGACTGTCTCAGTGTAATGCTGTTAAGACTGTCTCAGTATAATACTGTTATTAAGACTGTCTCAGTATAATACTGTTAAGACTGTCTCAGTATAATACTGTTAAGACTGTCTCAGTATAATACTGTTAAGACTGTCTCAGTATAATGCTGTTACTAAGACTGTCTCAGTATAATGCTGTTACTAAGACTGTCTCAGTATAATGCTGTTATTAAGACTGTCTCAGTATAATGCTGTTACTAAGACTGTCTCAGTATAATACTGTTAAGACTGTCTCAGTATAATACTGTTAAGACTGTCTCAGTATAATACTGTTACTAAGACTGTCTCAGTATAATACTGTTATTAAGACTGTCTCAGTATAATACTGTTATTAAGACTGTCTCAGTATAATACTGTTAAGACTGTCTCAGTATAATACTGTTAAGACTGTCTCAGTATAATGCTGTTACTAAGACTGTCTCAGTATAATACTGTTATTAAGACTGTCTCAGTATAATACTGTTATTAAGACTGTCTCAGTATAATACTGTTAAGACTGTCTCAGTATAATGCTGCTACTAAGACTGTCTCAGTATAATGCTGTTAAGACTGTCTCAATATAATGCTGCTACTAAGACTGTCTCAGTATAATGCTGTTAAGACTGTCTCAGTATAATACTGTTATTAAGACTGTCTCAGTATAATACTGTTAAGACTGTCTCAGTATAATGCTGCTACTAATACTGTCTCAGTATAATGCTGTTAAGACTGTCTCAGTATAATACTGTTATTAAGACTGTCTCAATATAATACTGTTATTAAGACTGTCTCAGTATAATACTGTTAAGACTGTCTCAGTATAATACTGTTAAGACTGTCTCGGTATAATGCTGTTACTAAGACTGTCTCAGTATAATACTGTTAAGACTGTCTCAGTATAATACTGTTATTAAGACTGTCTCAGTATAATGCTGTTACTAAGACTGTCTCAGTATAATACTGTTACTAAGACTGTCTCAGTATAATGCTGTTATTAAGACTGTCTCAGTATAATGCTGTTACTAAGACTGTCTCAGTATAATGCTGTTAAGACTATCTCAGTATAATACTGTTACTAAGACTGTCTCAGTATAATACTGTTACTAAGACTGTCTCAGTATAATGCTGTTACTAAGACTGTCTCAGTATAATGCTGTTACTAAGACTGTCTCAGTATAATGCTGTTACTAAGACTGTCTCAGTATAATGCTGTTACTAAGACTGTCTCAGTATAATGCTGTTAAGACTGTCTCAGTATAATGCTGTTATTAAGACTGTCTCAGTGTAATAATGTTAAGACTGTCTCAGTATAATACTGTTATTAAGACTGTCTCAGTATAATACTGTTAAGACTGTCTCAGTGTAATGCTGTTAAGACTGTCTCAGTATAATACTGTTATTAAGACTGTCTCAGTATAATACTGTTACTAAGACTGTCTCAGTATAATGCTGTTAAGACTGTCTCAGTATAATGCTGTTACTAAGACTGTCTCAGTATAATGCTGTTACTAAGACTGTCTCAGTATAATGCTGTTAAGACTGTCTCAGTATAATACTGTTACTAAGACTGTCTCAGTATAATGCTGTTACTAAGACTGTCTCAGTGTAATACTGTTAAGACTGTCTCAGTATAATGCTGTTAAGACTGTCTCAGTATAATGCTGTTACTAAGACTGTCTCAGTATAATGCTGTTAAGACTGTCTCAGTATAATGCTGTTAAGACTGTCTCAGTGTAATGCTGTTAAGACTGTCTCAGTATAATACTGTTACTAAGACTGTCTCAGTATAATGCTGTTAAGACTGTCTCAGTATAATACTGTTACTAAGACTGTCTCAGTATAATGCTGTTAAGAATGTCTCAGTATAATACTGTTACTAAGACTGTCTCAGTATAATGCTGTTAAGACTGTCTCAGTATAATACTGTTACTAAGACTGTCTCAGTATAATGCTGTTAAGACTGTCTCAGTATAATGCTGTTAAGACTGTCTCAGTGTAATGCTGTTAAGACTGTCTCAGTATAATACTGTTACTTAGACTGTCTCAGTATAATGCTGTTAAGACTGTCTCAGTGTAATGCTGTTAAGACTGTCTCAGTATAATACTGTTACTAAGACTGTCTCAGTATAATGCTGTTAAGACTGTCTCAGTATTATGCTGTTAAGACTGTCTCAGTGTAATGCTGTTAAGACTGTCTCAGTATAATACTGTTACTAAGACTGTCTCAGTATAATGCTGTTAAGACTGTCTCAGTATAATACTGTTACTAAGACTGTCTCAGTATAATGCTGTTAAGACTGTCTCAGTATAATACTGTTACTAAGACTGTCTCAGTATAATGCTGTTATTAAGACTGTCTCAGTATAATGCTGTTAAGAATGTCTCAGTATAATGCTGTTATTAAGACTGTCTCAGTATAATGCTGTTAAGACTGTCTCAGTATAATGCTGTTAAGACTGTCTCAGTGTAATGCTGTTACTAAGACTGTCTCAGTATAATGCTGTTACTAAGACTGTCTCAGTATAATGCTGTTAAGACTGTCTCAGTATAATGCTGTTATTAAGACTGTCTCAGTATAATGCTGTTAAGACTGTCTCATTATAATACTGTTACTAAGACTGTCTCAGTATAATGCTGTTAAGACTGTCTCAGTATAATACTGTTATTAAGACTGTCTCAGTATAATACTGTTAAGACTGTCTCAGTATAATACTGTTACTAAGACTGTCTCAGTATAATACTGTTACTAAGACTGTCTCAGTATAATGCTGTTAAGACTGTCTCAGTATAATACTGTTACTAAGACTGTCTCAGTATAATGCTGTTAAGACTGTCTCAGTATAATACTGTTACTAAGACTGTCTCAGTATAATACTGTTATTAAGACTGTCTCAGTATAATACTGTTATTAAGACTGTCTCAGTATAATACTGTTATTAAGACTGTCTCAGTATAATACTGTTAAGACTGTCTCAGTGTAATACTGTTATTAAGACTGTCTCAGTATAATACTGTTATTAAGACTGTCTCAGTATAATGCTGTTAAGACTGTCTCAGTATAATACTGTTATTAAGACTGTCTCAGTATAATACTGTTAAGACTGTCTCAGTGTAATGCTGTTAAGACTGTCTCAGTATAATACTGTTACTAAGACTGTCTCAGTATAATGCTGTTAAGACTGTCTCAGTATAATACTGTTATTAAGACTGTCTCAGTATAATGCTGTTACTAAGACTGTCTCAGTATAATGCTGTTAAGACTGTCTCAGTATAATGCTGTTATTAAGACTGTCTCAGTATAATGCTGTTAAGACTGTCTCAGTATAATACTGTTACTAAGACTGTCTCAGTATAATGCTGTTAAGACTGTCTCAGTATAATACTGTTACTAAGACTGTCTCAGTATAATGCTGTTAAGACTGTCTCAGTATAATACTGTTATTAAGACTGTCTCAGTATAATACTGTTAAGACTGTCTCAGTATAATACTGTTACTAAGACTGTCTCAGTATAATACTGTTACTAAGACTGTCTCAGTATAATGCTGTTAAGACTGTCTCAGTATAATACTGTTACTAAGACTGTCTCAGTATAATGCTGTTAAGACTGTCTCAGTATAATACTGTTACTAAGACTGTCTCAGTATAATACTGTTATTAAGACTGTCTCAGTATAATACTGTTATTAAGACTGTCTCAGTATAATACTGTTATTAAGACTGTCTCAGTATAATACTGTTAAAACTGTCTCAGTGTAATACTGTTATTAAGACTGTCTCAGTATAATACTGTTATTAATACTGTCTCAGTATAATGCTGTTAAGACTGTCTCAGTATAATACTGTTATTAAGACTGTCTCAGTATAATACTGTTAAGACTGTCTCAGTGTAATGCTGTTAAGACTGTCTCAGTATAATACTGTTACTAAGACTGTCTCAGTATAATGCTGTTAAGACTGTCTCAGTATAATACTGTTATTAAGACTGTCTCAGTATAATGCTGTTACTAAGACTGTCTCAGTATAATGCTGTTAAGACTGTCTCAGTATAATGCTGTTATTAAGACTGTCTCAGTATAATGCTGTTAAGACTGTCTCAGTATAATACTGTTACTAAGACTGTCTCAGTATAATGCTGTTAAGACTGTCTCAGTATAATACTGTTATTAAGACTGTCTCAGTATAATACTGTTAAGACTGTCTCAGTATAATACTGTTACTAAGACTGTCTCAGTATAATGCTGTTAAGACTGTCTCAGTATAATACTGTTATTAAGACTGTCTCAGTATAATGCTGTTAAGAATGTCTCAGTATAATACTGTTACTAAGACTGTCTCAGTACAATGCTGTTAAGACTGTCTCAGTATAATGCTGTTATTAAGACTGTCTCAGTATAATGCTGTTATTAAGACTGTCTCAGTATAATACTGTTACTAAGACTGTCTCAGTATAATGCTGTTAAGACTGTCTCAGTATAATACTGTTAAGACTGTCTCAGTATAATGCTGTTATTAAGACTGTCTCAGTATAATGCTGTTAAGACTGTCTCAGTATAATGCTGTTACTAAGACTGTCTCAGTATAATACTGTTATTAAGACTGTCTCAGTATAATGCTGTTAAGACTGTCTCAGTATAATGCTGTTAAGACTGTCTCAGTATAATACTGTTATTAAGACTGTCTCAGTATAATTCTGTTATTAAGACTGTCTCAGTATAATGCTGTTAAGACTGTCTCAGTATAATACTGTTACTAAGACTGTCTCAGTATAATGCTGTTAAGACTGTCTCAGTATAATACTGTTATTAAGACTGTCTCAGTATAATACTGTTAAGACTGTCTCAGTATAATGCTGTTAAGACTGTCTCAGTATAATACTGTTACTAAGACTGTCTCAGTATAATACTGTTATTAAGACTGTCTCAGTATAATACTGTTAAGATTGTCTCAGTATAATGCTGTTAAGACTGTCTCAGTATAATACTGTTACTAAGACTGTCTCAGTATAATACTGTTACTAAGACTGTCTCAGTATAATGCTGTTAAGACTGTCTCAGTATAATACTGTTATTAAGACTGTCTCAGTATAATACTGTTAAGACTGTCTCAGTATAATGCTGTTAAGACTGTCTCAGTATAATACTGTTACTAAGACTGTCTCAGTATAATACTGTTATTAAGACTGTCTCAGTATAATACTGTTAAGACTGTCTCAGTATAATACTGTTATTAAGACTGTCTCAGTATAATACTGTTAAGACTGTCTCAGTATAATGCTGTTAAGACTGTCTCAGTATAATACTGTTACTAAGACTGTCTCAGTATAATGCTGTTAAGACTGTCTCAGTATAATACTGTTACTAAGACTGTCTCAGTATAATGCTGTTAAGACTGTCTCAGTATAATACTGTTATTAAGACTGTCTCAGTATAATGCTGTTACTAAGACTGTCTCAGTATAATGCTGTTAAGACTGTCTCAGTATAATGCTGTTATTAAGACTGTCTCAGTATAATGCTGTTAAGACTGTCTCAGTATAATACTGTTACTAAGACTGTCTCAGTATAATGCTGTTAAGACTGTCTCAGTATAATACTGTTACTAAGACTGTCTCAGTATAATACTGTTACTAAGACTGTCTCAGTATAATACTGTTATTAAGACTGTCTCAGTATAATACTGTTACTAAGACTGTCTCAGTATAATGCTGTTAACACTGTCTCAGTATAATACTGTTAAGACTGTCTCAGTATAATGCTGTTATTAAGACTGTCTCAGTATAATGCTGTTAAGACTGTCTCAGTATAATGCTGTTACTAAGACTGTCTCAGTATAATACTGTTATTAAGACTGTCTCAGTATAATGCTGTTAAGACTGTCTCAGTATAATACTGTTACTAAGACTGTCTCAGTATAATGCTGTTACTAAGACTGTCTCAGTATAATGCTGTTACTAAGACTGTCTCAGTATAATGCTGTTAAGACTGTCTCAGTATAATGCTGTTACTAAGACTGTCTCAGTATAATGCTGTTAAGACTGTCTCAGTATAATGCTGTTAAGACTGTCTCAGTGTAATGCTGTTAAGACTGTCTCAGTATAATACTGTTACTAAGACTGTCTCAGTATAATGCTGTTAAGACTGTCTCAGTGTAATGCTGTTAAGACTGTCTCAGTATAATACTGTTACTAAGACTGTCTCAGTATAATGCTGTTAAGACTGTCTCAGTATAATGCTGTTAAGACTGTCTCAGTGTAATGCTGTTAAGACTGTCTCAGTATAATACTGTTACTAAGACTGTCTCAGTATAATGCTGTTAAGACTGTCTCAGTATAATACTGTTACTAAGACTGTCTCAGTATAATGCTGTTAAGACTGTCTCAGTATAATACTGTTACTAAGACTGTCTCAGTATAATGCTGTTATTAAGACTGTCTCAGTATAATGCTGTTAAGAATGTCTCAGTATAATGCTGTTATTAAGACTGTCTCAGTATAATGCTGTTAAGACTGTCTCAGTATAATGCTGTTAAGACTGTCTCAGTGTAATGCTGTTACTAAGACTGTCTCAGTATAATGCTGTTACTAAGACTGTCTCAGTATAATGCTGTTAAGACTGTCTCAGTATAATGCTGTTATTAAGACTGTCTCAGTATAATGCTGTTAAGACTGTCTCAGTATAATACTGTTACTAAGACTGTCTCAGTATAATGCTGTTAAGACTGTCTCAGTATAATACTGTTATTAAGACTGTCTCAGTATAATACTGTTAAGACTGTCTCAGTATAATACTGTTACTAAGACTGTCTCAGTATAATACTGTTACTAAGACTGTCTCAGTATAATGCTGTTAAGACTGTCTCAGTATAATACTGTTACTAAGACTGTCTCAGTATAATGCTGTTAAGACTGTCTCAGTATAATACTGTTACTAAGACTGTCTCAGTATAATTATGTTATTAAGACTGTCTCAGTATAATACTGTTATTAAGACTGTCTCAGTATAATACTGTTATTAAGACTGTCTCAGTATAATACTGTTAAGACTGTCTCAGTGTAATACTGTTATTAAGACTGTCTCAGTATAATACTGTTATTAAGACTGTCTCAGTATAATGCTGTTAAGACTGTCTCAGTATAATACTGTTATTAAGACTGTCTCAGTATAATACTGTTAAGACTGTCTCAGTGTAATGCTGTTAAGACTGTCTCAGTATAATACTGTTACTAAGACTGTCTCAGTATAATGCTGTTAAGACTGTCTCAGTATAATACTGTTATTAAGACTGTCTCAGTATAATGCTGTTACTAAGACTGTCTCAGTATAATGCTGTTAAGACTGTCTCAGTATAATGCTGTTATTAAGACTGTCTCAGTATAATGCTGTTAAGACTGTCTCAGTATAATACTGTTACTAAGACTGTCTCAGTATAATGCTGTTAAGACTGTCTCAGTATAATACTGTTATTAAGACTGTCTCAGTATAATACTGTTAAGACTGTCTCAGTATAATACTGTTACTAAGACTGTCTCAGTATAATGCTGTTAAGACTGTCTCAGTATAATACTGTTATTAAGACTGTCTCAGTATAATGCTGTTAAGAATGTCTCAGTATAATACTGTTACTAAGACTGTCTCAGTACAATGCTGTTAAGACTGTCTCAGTATAATGCTGTTATTAAGACTGTCTCAGTATAATGCTGTTATTAAGACTGTCTCAGTATAATACTGTTACTAAGACTGTCTCAGTATAATGCTGTTAAGACTGTCTCAGTATAATACTGTTAAGACTGTCTCAGTATAATGCTGTTATTAAGACTGTCTCAGTATAATGCTGTTAAGACTGTCTCAGTATAATGCTGTTACTAAGACTGTCTCAGTATAATACTGTTATTAAGACTGTCTCAGTATAATGCTGTTAAGACTGTCTCAGTATAATGCTGTTAAGACTGTCTCAGTATAATACTGTTATTAAGACTGTCTCAGTATAATGCTGTTATTAAGACTGTCTCAGTATAATGCTGTTAAGACTGTCTCAGTATAATACTGTTACTAAGACTGTCTCAGTATAATGCTGTTAAGACTGTCTCAGTATAATACTGTTATTAAGACTGTCTCAGTATAATACTGTTAAGACTGTCTCAGTATAATGCTGTTAAGACTGTCTCAGTATAATACTGTTACTAAGACTGTCTCAGTATAATACTGTTATTAAGACTGTCTCAGTATAATACTGTTAAGACTGTCTCAGTATAATGCTGTTAAGACTGTCTCAGTATAATACTGTTACTAAGACTGTCTCAGTATAATACTGTTACTAAGACTGTCTCAGTATAATGCTGTTATTAAGACTGTCTCAGTATAATACTGTTATTAAGACTGTCTCAGTATAATACTGTTAAGACTGTCTCAGTGTAATACTGTTATTAAGACTGTCTCAGTATAATACTGTTATTAAGACTGTCTCAGTATAATGCTGTTAAGACTGTCTCAGTATAATACTGTTATTAAGACTGTCTCAGTATAATACTGTTAAGACTGTCTCAGTGTAATGCTGTTAAGACTGTCTCAGTATAATACTGTTACTAAGACTGTCTCAGTATAATGCTGTTAAGACTGTCTCAGTATAATACTGTTATTAAGACTGTCTCAGTATAATGCTGTTACTAAGACTGTCTCAGTATAATGCTGTTAAGACTGTCTCAGTATAATGCTGTTATTAAGACTGTCTCAGTATAATGCTGTTAAGACTGTCTCAGTATAATACTGTTACTAAGACTGTCTCAGTATAATGCTGTTAAGACTGTCTCAGTATAATACTGTTATTAAGACTGTCTCAGTATAATACTGTTAAGACTGTCTCAGTATAATACTGTTACTAAGACTGTCTCAGTATAATACTGTTACTAAGACTGTCTCAGTATAATGCTGTTAAGACTGTCTCAGTATAATACTGTTACTAAGACTGTCTCAGTATAATGCTGTTAAGACTGTCTCAGTATAATACTGTTACTAAGACTGTCTCAGTATAATACTGTTATTAAGACTGTCTCAGTATAATACTGTTATTAAGACTGTCTCAGTATAATACTGTTATTAAGACTGTCTCAGTATAATACTGTTAAAACTGTCTCAGTGTAATACTGTTATTAAGACTGTCTCAGTATAATACTGTTATTAATACTGTCTCAGTATAATGCTGTTAAGACTGTCTCAGTATAATACTGTTATTAAGACTGTCTCAGTATAATACTGTTAAGACTGTCTCAGTGTAATGCTGTTAAGACTGTCTCAGTATAATACTGTTACTAAGACTGTCTCAGTATAATGCTGTTAAGACTGTCTCAGTATAATACTGTTATTAAGACTGTCTCAGTATAATGCTGTTACTAAGACTGTCTCAGTATAATGCTGTTAAGACTGTCTCAGTATAATGCTGTTATTAAGACTGTCTCAGTATAATGCTGTTAAGACTGTCTCAGTATAATACTGTTACTAAGACTGTCTCAGTATAATGCTGTTAAGACTGTCTCAGTATAATACTGTTATTAAGACTGTCTCAGTATAATACTGTTAAGACTGTCTCAGTATAATACTGTTACTAAGACTGTCTCAGTATAATGCTGTTAAGACTGTCTCAGTATAATACTGTTATTAAGACTGTCTCAGTATAATGCTGTTAAGAATGTCTCAGTATAATACTGTTACTAAGACTGTCTCAGTACAATGCTGTTAAGACTGTCTCAGTATAATGCTGTTATTAAGACTGTCTCAGTATAATGCTGTTATTAAGACTGTCTCAGTATAATACTGTTACTAAGACTGTCTCAGTATAATGCTGTTAAGACTGTCTCAGTATAATACTGTTAAGACTGTCTCAGTATAATGCTGTTATTAAGACTGTCTCAGTATAATGCTGTTAAGACTGTCTCAGTATAATGCTGTTACTAAGACTGTCTCAGTATAATACTGTTATTAAGACTGTCTCAGTATAATGCTGTTAAGACTGTCTCAGTATAATGCTGTTAAGACTGTCTCAGTATAATACTGTTATTAAGACTGTCTCAGTATAATTCTGTTATTAAGACTGTCTCAGTATAATGCTGTTAAGACTGTCTCAGTATAATACTGTTACTAAGACTGTCTCAGTATAATGCTGTTAAGACTGTCTCAGTATAATACTGTTATTAAGACTGTCTCAGTATAATACTGTTAAGACTGTCTCAGTATAATGCTGTTAAGACTGTCTCAGTATAATACTGTTACTAAGACTGTCTCAGTATAATACTGTTATTAAGACTGTCTCAGTATAATACTGTTAAGATTGTCTCAGTATAATGCTGTTAAGACTGTCTCAGTATAATACTGTTACTAAGACTGTCTCAGTATAATACTGTTACTAAGACTGTCTCAGTATAATGCTGTTAAGACTGTCTCAGTATAATACTGTTATTAAGACTGTCTCAGTATAATACTGTTAAGACTGTCTCAGTATAATGCTGTTAAGACTGTCTCAGTATAATACTGTTACTAAGACTGTCTCAGTATAATACTGTTATTAAGACTGTCTCAGTATAATACTGTTAAGACTGTCTCAGTATAATACTGTTATTAAGACTGTCTCAGTATAATACTGTTAAGACTGTCTCAGTATAATGCTGTTAAGACTGTCTCAGTATAATACTGTTACTAAGACTGTCTCAGTATAATGCTGTTAAGACTGTCTCAGTATAATACTGTTACTAAGACTGTCTCAGTATAATGCTGTTAAGACTGTCTCAGTATAATACTGTTATTAAGACTGTCTCAGTATAATGCTGTTACTAAGACTGTCTCAGTATAATGCTGTTAAGACTGTCTCAGTATAATGCTGTTATTAAGACTGTCTCAGTATAATGCTGTTAAGACTGTCTCAGTATAATACTGTTACTAAGACTGTCTCAGTATAATGCTGTTAAGACTGTCTCAGTATAATACTGTTACTAAGACTGTCTCAGTATAATACTGTTACTAAGACTGTCTCAGTATAATACTGTTATTAAGACTGTCTCAGTATAATACTGTTACTAAGACTGTCTCAGTATAATGCTGTTAACACTGTCTCAGTATAATACTGTTAAGACTGTCTCAGTATAATGCTGTTATTAAGACTGTCTCAGTATAATGCTGTTAAGA
This sequence comes from Salvelinus fontinalis, assembly GCF_029448725.1. Classification (NCBI taxonomy): domain Eukaryota; kingdom Metazoa; phylum Chordata; class Actinopteri; order Salmoniformes; family Salmonidae; genus Salvelinus; species Salvelinus fontinalis. The sequence goes on along the minus strand of NW_026600717.1, from coordinate 112,900 downwards.
CTGTCTCAGTATAATGCTGTTACTAAGACTGTCTCAGTATAATACTGTTATTAAGACTGTCTCAGTATAATGCTGTTAAGACTGTCTCAGTATAATACTGTTACTAAGACTGTCTCAGTATAATGCTGTTACTAAGACTGTCTCAGTATAATGCTGTTACTAAGACTGTCTCAGTATAATGCTGTTAAGACTGTCTCAGTATAATGCTGTTACTAAGACTGTCTCAGTATAATGCTGTTAAGACTGTCTCAGTATAATGCTGTTAAGACTGTCTCAGTGTAATGCTGTTAAGACTGTCTCAGTATAATACTGTTACTAAGACTGTCTCAGTATAATGCTGTTAAGACTGTCTCAGTGTAATGCTGTTAAGACTGTCTCAGTATAATACTGTTACTAAGACTGTCTCAGTATAATGCTGTTAAGACTGTCTCAGTATAATGCTGTTAAGACTGTCTCAGTGTAATGCTGTTAAGACTGTCTCAGTATAATACTGTTACTAAGACTGTCTCAGTATAATGCTGTTAAGACTGTCTCAGTATAATACTGTTACTAAGACTGTCTCAGTATAATGCTGTTAAGACTGTCTCAGTATAATACTGTTACTAAGACTGTCTCAGTATAATGCTGTTATTAAGACTGTCTCAGTATAATGCTGTTAAGAATGTCTCAGTATAATGCTGTTATTAAGACTGTCTCAGTATAATGCTGTTAAGACTGTCTCAGTATAATGCTGTTAAGACTGTCTCAGTGTAATGCTGTTACTAAGACTGTCTCAGTATAATGCTGTTACTAAGACTGTCTCAGTATAATGCTGTTAAGACTGTCTCAGTATAATGCTGTTATTAAGACTGTCTCAGTATAATGCTGTTAAGACTGTCTCAGTATAATACTGTTACTAAGACTGTCTCAGTATAATGCTGTTAAGACTGTCTCAGTATAATACTGTTATTAAGACTGTCTCAGTATAATACTGTTAAGACTGTCTCAGTATAATACTGTTACTAAGACTGTCTCAGTATAATACTGTTACTAAGACTGTCTCAGTATAATGCTGTTAAGACTGTCTCAGTATAATACTGTTACTAAGACTGTCTCAGTATAATGCTGTTAAGACTGTCTCAGTATAATACTGTTACTAAGACTGTCTCAGTATAATACTGTTATTAAGACTGTCTCAGTATAATACTGTTATTAAGACTGTCTCAGTATAATACTGTTATTAAGACTGTCTCAGTATAATACTGTTAAGACTGTCTCAGTGTAATACTGTTATTAAGACTGTCTCAGTATAATACTGTTATTAAGACTGTCTCAGTATAATGCTGTTAAGACTGTCTCAGTATAATACTGTTATTAAGACTGTCTCAGTATAATACTGTTAAGACTGTCTCAGTGTAATGCTGTTAAGACTGTCTCAGTATAATACTGTTACTAAGACTGTCTCAGTATAATGCTGTTAAGACTGTCTCAGTATAATACTGTTATTAAGACTGTCTCAGTATAATGCTGTTACTAAGACTGTCTCAGTATAATGCTGTTAAGACTGTCTCAGTATAATGCTGTTATTAAGACTGTCTCAGTATAATGCTGTTAAGACTGTCTCAGTATAATACTGTTACTAAGACTGTCTCAGTATAATGCTGTTAAGACTGTCTCAGTATAATACTGTTATTAAGACTGTCTCAGTATAATACTGTTAAGACTGTCTCAGTATAATACTGTTACTAAGACTGTCTCAGTATAATGCTGTTAAGACTGTCTCAGTATAATACTGTTATTAAGACTGTCTCAGTATAATGCTGTTAAGAATGTCTCAGTATAATACTGTTACTAAGACTGTCTCAGTACAATGCTGTTAAGACTGTCTCAGTATAATGCTGTTATTAAGACTGTCTCAGTATAATGCTGTTATTAAGACTGTCTCAGTATAATACTGTTACTAAGACTGTCTCAGTATAATGCTGTTAAGACTGTCTCAGTATAATACTGTTAAGACTGTCTCAGTATAATGCTGTTATTAAGACTGTCTCAGTATAATGCTGTTAAGACTGTCTCAGTATAATGCTGTTACTAAGACTGTCTCAGTATAATACTGTTATTAAGACTGTCTCAGTATAATGCTGTTAAGACTGTCTCAGTATAATGCTGTTAAGACTGTCTCAGTATAATACTGTTATTAAGACTGTCTCAGTATAATGCTGTTATTAAGACTGTCTCAGTATAATGCTGTTAAGACTGTCTCAGTATAATACTGTTACTAAGACTGTCTCAGTATAATGCTGTTAAGACTGTCTCAGTATAATACTGTTATTAAGACTGTCTCAGTATAATACTGTTAAGACTGTCTCAGTATAATGCTGTTAAGACTGTCTCAGTATAATACTGTTACTAAGACTGTCTCAGTATAATACTGTTATTAAGACTGTCTCAGTATAATACTGTTAAGACTGTCTCAGTATAATGCTGTTAAGACTGTCTCAGTATAATACTGTTACTAAGACTGTCTCAGTATAATACTGTTACTAAGACTGTCTCAGTATAATGCTGTTAAGACTGTCTCAGTATAATACTGTTATTAAGACTGTCTCAGTATAATACTGTTAAGACTGTCTCAGTATAATGCTGTTAAGACTGTCTCAGTATAATACTGTTACTAAGACTGTCTCAGTATAATACTGTTATTAAGACTGTCTCAGTATAATACTGTTAAGACTGTCTCAGTATAATACTGTTACTAAGACTGTCTCAGTATAATGCTGTTAAGACTGTCTCAGTATAATACTGTTACTAAGACTGTCTCAGTATAATGCTGTTAAGACTGTCTCAGTATAATACTGTTATTAAGACTGTCTCAGTATAATGCTGTTACTAAGACTGTCTCAGTATAATGCTGTTAAGACTGTCTCAGTATAATGCTGTTATTAAGACTGTCTCAGTATAATGCTGTTAAGACTGTCTCAGTATAATACTGTTACTAAGACTGTCTCAGTATAATGCTGTTAAGACTGTCTCAGTATAATGCTGTTATTAAGACTGTCTCAGTATAATGCTGTTAAGACTGTCTCAGTATAATACTGTTACTAAGACTGTCTCAGTATAATGCTGTTAAGACTGTCTCAGTATAATACTGTTACTAAGACTGTCTCAGTATAATACTGTTACTAAGACTGTCTCAGTATAATACTGTTATTAAGACTGTCTCAGTATAATACTGTTACTAAGACTGTCTCAGTATAATGCTGTTAACACTGTCTCAGTATAATACTGTTAAGACTGTCTCAGTATAATGCTGTTATTAAGACTGTCTCAGTATAATGCTGTTAAGACTGTCTCAGTATAATGCTGTTACTAAGACTGTCTCAGTATAATACTGTTATTAAGACTGTCTCAGTATAATGCTGTTAAGACTGTCTCAGTATAATACTGTTACTAAGACTGTCTCAGTATAATGCTGTTACTAAGACTGTCTCAGTATAATGCTGTTACTAAGACTGTCTCAGTATAATGCTGTTAAGACTGTCTCAGTATAATGCTGTTACTAAGACTGTCTCAGTATAATGCTGTTAAGACTGTCTCAGTATAATGCTGTTAAGACTGTCTCAGTGTAATGCTGTTAAGACTGTCTCAGTATAATACTGTTACTAAGACTGTCTCAGTATAATACTGTTACTAAGACTGTCTCAGTATAATGCTGTTAAGACTGTCTCAGTATAATGCTGTTAAGACTGTCTCAGTGTAATGCTGTTAAGACTGTCTCAGTATAATACTGTTACTAAGACTGTCTCAGTATAATGCTGTTAAGACTGTCTCAGTATAATACTGTTACTAAGACTGTCTCAGTATAATGCTGTTAAGACTGTCTCAGTATAATACTGTTACTAAGACTGTCTCAGTATAATGCTGTTATTAAGACTGTCTCAGTATAATGCTGTTAAGAATGTCTCAGTATAATGCTGTTATTAAGACTGTCTCAGTATAATGCTGTTAAGACTGTCTCAGTATAATGCTGTTAAGACTGTCTCAGTGTAATGCTGTTACTAAGACTGTCTCAGTATAATGCTGTTACTAAGACTGTCTCAGTATAATGCTGTTAAGACTGTCTCAGTATAATGCTGTTATTAAGACTGTCTCAGTATAATGCTGTTAAGACTGTCTCAGTATAATACTGTTACTAAGACTGTCTCAGTATAATGCTGTTAAGACTGTCTCAGTATAATACTGTTATTAAGACTGTCTCAGTATAATACTGTTAAGACTGTCTCAGTATAATACTGTTACTAAGACTGTCTCAGTATAATACTGTTACTAAGACTGTCTCAGTATAATGCTGTTAAGACTGTCTCAGTATAATACTGTTACTAAGACTGTCTCAGTATAATGCTGTTAAGACTGTCTCAGTATAATACTGTTACTAAGACTGTCTCAGTATAATACTGTTATTAAGACTGTCTCAGTATAATACTGTTATTAAGACTGTCTCAGTATAATACTGTTATTAAGACTGTCTCAGTATAATACTGTTAAGACTGTCTCAGTGTAATACTGTTATTAAGACTGTCTCAGTATAATACTGTTATTAAGACTGTCTCAGTATAATGCTGTTAAGACTGTCTCAGTATAATACTGTTATTAAGACTGTCTCAGTATAATACTGTTAAGACTGTCTCAGTGTAATGCTGTTAAGACTGTCTCAGTATAATACTGTTACTAAGACTGTCTCAGTATAATGCTGTTAAGACTGTCTCAGTATAATACTGTTATTAAGACTGTCTCAGTATAATGCTGTTACTAAGACTGTCTCAGTATAATGCTGTTAAGACTGTCTCAGTATAATGCTGTTATTAAGACTGTCTCAGTATAATGCTGTTAAGACTGTCTCAGTATAATACTGTTACTAAGACTGTCTCAGTATAATGCTGTTAAGACTGTCTCAGTATAATACTGTTATTAAGACTGTCTCAGTATAATACTGTTAAGACTGTCTCAGTATAATACTGTTACTAAGACTGTCTCAGTATAATGCTGTTAAGACTGTCTCAGTATAATACTGTTATTAAGACTGTCTCAGTATAATGCTGTTAAGAATGTCTCAGTATAATACTGTTACTAAGACTGTCTCAGTACAATGCTGTTAAGACTGTCTCAGTATAATGCTGTTATTAAGACTGTCTCAGTATAATGCTGTTATTAAGACTGTCTCAGTATAATACTGTTACTAAGACTGTCTCAGTATAATGCTGTTAAGACTGTCTCAGTATAATACTGTTAAGACTGTCTCAGTATAATGCTGTTATTAAGACTGTCTCAGTATAATGCTGTTAAGACTGTCTCAGTATAATGCTGTTACTAAGACTGTCTCAGTATAATACTGTTATTAAGACTGTCTCAGTATAATGCTGTTAAGACTGTCTCAGTATAATGCTGTTAAGACTGTCTCAGTATAATACTGTTATTAAGACTGTCTCAGTATAATGCTGTTATTAAGACTGTCTCAGTATAATGCTGTTAAGACTGTCTCAGTATAATACTGTTACTAAGACTGTCTCAGTATAATGCTGTTAAGACTGTCTCAGTATAATACTGTTATTAAGACTGTCTCAGTATAATACTGTTAAGACTGTCTCAGTATAATGCTGTTAAGACTGTCTCAGTATAATACTGTTACTAAGACTGTCTCAGTATAATACTGTTATTAAGACTGTCTCAGTATAATACTGTTAAGACTGTCTCAGTATAATGCTGTTAAGACTGTCTCAGTATAATACTGTTACTAAGACTGTCTCAGTATAATACTGTTACTAAGACTGTCTCAGTATAATGCTGTTAAGACTGTCTCAGTATAATACTGTTATTAAGACTGTCTCAGTATAATACTGTTAAGACTGTCTCAGTATAATGCTGTTAAGACTGTCTCAGTATAATACTGTTACTAAGACTGTCTCAGTATAATACTGTTATTAAGACTGTCTCAGTATAATACTGTTAAGACTGTCTCAGTATAATACTGTTATTAAGACTGTCTCAGTATAATACTGTTAAGACTGTCTCAGTATAATGCTGTTAAGACTGTCTCAGTATAATACTGTTACTAAGACTGTCTCAGTATAATGCTGTTAAGACTGTCTCAGTATAATACTGTTACTAAGACTGTCTCAGTATAATGCTGTTAAGACTGTCTCAGTATAATACTGTTATTAAGACTGTCTCAGTATAATGCTGTTACTAAGACTGTCTCAGTATAATGCTGTTAAGACTGTCTCAGTATAATGCTGTTATTAAGACTGTCTCAGTATAATGCTGTTAAGACTGTCTCAGTATAATACTGTTACTAAGACTGTCTCAGTATAATGCTGTTAAGACTGTCTCAGTATAATACTGTTACTAAGACTGTCTCAGTATAATACTGTTACTAAGACTGTCTCAGTATAATACTGTTATTAAGACTGTCTCAGTATAATACTGTTACTAAGACTGTCTCAGTATAATGCTGTTAACACTGTCTCAGTATAATACTGTTAAGACTGTCTCAGTATAATGCTGTTATTAAGACTGTCTCAGTATAATGCTGTTAAGACTGTCTCAGTATAATGCTGTTACTAAGACTGTCTCAGTATAATACTGTTATTAAGACTGTCTCAGTATAATGCTGTTAAGACTGTCTCAGTATAATACTGTTACTAAGACTGTCTCAGTATAATGCTGTTACTAAGACTGTCTCAGTATAATGCTGTTACTAAGACTGTCTCAGTATAATGCTGTTAAGACTGTCTCAGTATAATGCTGTTACTAAGACTGTCTCAGTATAATGCTGTTACGACTGTCTCAGTATAATGCTGTTAAGACTGTCTCAGTGTAATGCTGTTAAGACTGTCTCAGTATAATACTGTTACTAAGACTGTCTCAGTATAATGCTGTTAAGACTGTCTCAGTGTAATGCTGTTAAGACTGTCTCAGTATAATACTGTTACTAAGACTGTCTCAGTATAATGCTGTTAAGACTGTCTCAGTATAATGCTGTTAAGACTGTCTCAGTGTAATGCTGTTAAGACTGTCTCAGTATAATACTGTTACTAAGACTGTCTCAGTATAATGCTGTTAAGACTGTCTCAGTATAATACTGTTACTAAGACTGTCTCAGTATAATGCTGTTAAGACTGTCTCAGTATAATACTGTTACTAAGACTGTCTCAGTATAATGCTGTTATTAAGACTGTCTCAGTATAATGCTGTTAAGAATGTCTCAGTATAATGCTGTTATTAAGACTGTCTCAGTATAATGCTGTTACTAAGACTGTCTCAGTATAATGCTGTTAAGACTGTCTCAGTGTAATGCTGTTACTAAGACTGTCTCAGTATAATGCTGTTACTAAGACTGTCTCAGTATAATGCTGTTAAGACTGTCTCAGTATAATGCTGTTATTAAGACTGTCTCAGTATAATGCTGTTATTAAGACTGTCTCAGTATAATACTGTTACTAAGACTGTCTCAGTATAATGCTGTTAAGACTGTCTCAGTATAATACTGTTAAGACTGTCTCAGTATAATGCTGTTATTAAGACTGTCTCAGTATAATGCTGTTAAGACTGTCTCAGTATAATGCTGTTACTAAGACTGTCTCAGTATAATACTGTTATTAAGACTGTCTCAGTATAATGCTGTTAAGACTGTCTCAGTATAATGCTGTTAAGACTGTCTCAGTATAATACTGTTATTAAGACTGTCTCAGTATAATGCTGTTATTAAGACTGTCTCAGTATAATGCTGTTAAGACTGTCTCAGTATAATACTGTTACTAAGACTGTCTCAGTATAATGCTGTTAAGACTGTCTCAGTATAATACTGTTATTAAGACTGTCTCAGTATAATACTGTTAAGACTGTCTCAGTATAATGCTGTTAAGACTGTCTCAGTATAATACTGTTACTAAGACTGTCTCAGTATAATACTGTTATTAAGACTGTCTCAGTATAATACTGTTAAGACTGTCTCAGTATAATGCTGTTAAGACTGTCTCAGTATAATACTGTTACTAAGACTGTCTCAGTATAATACTGTTACTAAGACTGTCTCAGTATAATGCTGTTAAGACTGTCTCAGTATAATACTGTTATTAAGACTGTCTCAGTATAATACTGTTAAGACTGTCTCAGTATAATGCTGTTAAGACTGTCTCAGTATAATACTGTTACTAAGACTGTCTCAGTATAATACTGTTATTAAGACTGTCTCAGTATAATACTGTTAAGACTGTCTCAGTATAATACTGTTATTAAGACTGTCTCAGTATAATACTGTTAAGACTGTCTCAGTATAATGCTGTTAAGACTGTCTCAGTATAATACTGTTACTAAGACTGTCTCAGTATAATGCTGTTAAGACTGTCTCAGTATAATACTGTTACTAAGACTGTCTCAGTATAATGCTGTTAAGACTGTCTCAGTATAATACTGTTATTAAGACTGTCTCAGTATAATGCTGTTACTAAGACTGTCTCAGTATAATGCTGTTAAGACTGTCTCAGTATAATGCTGTTATTAAGACTGTCTCAGTATAATGCTGTTAAGACTGTCTCAGTATAATACTGTTACTAAGACTGTCTCAGTATAATGCTGTTAAGACTGTCTCAGTATAATACTGTTACTAAGACTGTCTCAGTATAATACTGTTACTAAGACTGTCTCAGTATAATACTGTTATTAAGACTGTCTCAGTATAATACTGTTACTAAGACTGTCTCAGTATAATGCTGTTAACACTGTCTCAGTATAATACTGTTAAGACTGTCTCAGTATAATGCTGTTATTAAGACTGTCTCAGTATAATGCTGTTAAGACTGTCTCAGTATAATGCTGTTACTAAGACTGTCTCAGTATAATACTGTTATTAAGACTGTCTCAGTATAATGCTGTTAAGACTGTCTCAGTATAATACTGTTACTAAGACTGTCTCAGTATAATGCTGTTACTAAGACTGTCTCAGTATAATGCTGTTACTAAGACTGTCTCAGTATAATGCTGTTAAGACTGTCTCAGTATAATGCTGTTACTAAGACTGTCTCAGTATAATGCTGTTAAGACTGTCTCAGTATAATGCTGTTAAGACTGTCTCAGTGTAATGCTGTTAAGACTGTCTCAGTATAATACTGTTACTAAGACTGTCTCAGTATAATGCTGTTAAGACTGTCTCAGTGTAATGCTGTTAAGACTGTCTCAGTATAATACTGTTACTAAGACTGTCTCAGTATAATGCTGTTAAGACTGTCTCAGTATAATGCTGTTAAGACTGTCTCAGTGTAATGCTGTTAAGACTGTCTCAGTATAATACTGTTACTAAGACTGTCTCAGTATAATGCTGTTAAGACTGTCTCAGTATAATACTGTTACTAAGACTGTCTCAGTATAATGCTGTTAAGACTGTCTCAGTATAATACTGTTACTAAGACTGTCTCAGTATAATGCTGTTATTAAGACTGTCTCAGTATAATGCTGTTAAGAATGTCTCAGTATAATGCTGTTATTAAGACTGTCTCAGTATAATGCTGTTAAGACTGTCTCAGTATAATGCTGTTAAGACTGTCTCAGTGTAATGCTGTTACTAAGACTGTCTCAGTATAATGCTGTTACTAAGACTGTCTCAGTATAATGCTGTTAAGACTGTCTCAGTATAATGCTGTTATTAAGACTGTCTCAGTATAATGCTGTTAAGACTGTCTCAGTATAATACTGTTACTAAGACTGTCTCAGTATAATGCTGTTAAGACTGTCTCAGTATAATACTGTTATTAAGACTGTCTCAGTATAATACTGTTAAGACTGTCTCAGTATAATACTGTTACTAAGACTGTCTCAGTATAATACTGTTACTAAGACTGTCTCAGTATAATGCTGTTAAGACTGTCTCAGTATAATACTGTTACTAAGACTGTCTCAGTATAATGCTGTTAAGACTGTCTCAGTATAATACTGTTACTAAGACTGTCTCAGTATAATACTGTTATTAAGACTGTCTCAGTATAATACTGTTATTAAGACTGTCTCAGTATAATACTGTTATTAAGACTGTCTCAGTATAATACTGTTAAGACTGTCTCAGTGTAATACTGTTATTAAGACTGTCTCAGTATAATACTGTTATTAAGACTGTCTCAGTATAATGCTGTTAAGACTGTCTCAGTATAATACTGTTATTAAGACTGTCTCAGTATAATACTGTTAAGACTGTCTCAGTGTAATGCTGTTAAGACTGTCTCAGTATAATACTGTTACTAAGACTGTCTCAGTATAATGCTGTTAAGACTGTCTCAGTATAATACTGTTATTAAGACTGTCTCAGTATAATGCTGTTACTAAGACTGTCTCAGTATAATGCTGTTAAGACTGTCTCAGTATAATGCTGTTATTAAGACTGTCTCAGTATAATGCTGTTAAGACTGTCTCAGTATAATACTGTTACTAAGACTGTCTCAGTATAATGCTGTTAAGACTGTCTCAGTATAATACTGTTATTAAGACTGTCTCAGTATAATACTGTTAAGACTGTCTCAGTATAATACTGTTACTAAGACTGTCTCAGTATAATGCTGTTAAGACTGTCTCAGTATAATACTGTTATTAAGACTGTCTCAGTATAATGCTGTTAAGAATGTCTCAGTATAATACTGTTACTAAGACTGTCTCAGTACAATGCTGTTAAGACTGTCTCAGTATAATGCTGTTATTAAGACTGTCTCAGTATAATGCTGTTATTAAGACTGTCTCAGTATAATACTGTTACTAAGACTGTCTCAGTATAATGCTGTTAAGACTGTCTCAGTATAATACTGTTAAGACTGTCTCAGTATAATGCTGTTATTAAGACTGTCTCAGTATAATGCTGTTAAGACTGTCTCAGTATAATGCTGTTACTAAGACTGTCTCAGTATAATACTGTTATTAAGACTGTCTCAGTATAATGCTGTTAAGACTGTCTCAGTATAATGCTGTTAAGACTGTCTCAGTATAATACTGTTATTAAGACTGTCTCAGTATAATGCTGTTATTAAGACTGTCTCAGTATAATGCTGTTAAGACTGTCTCAGTATAATACTGTTACTAAGACTGTCTCAGTATAATGCTGTTAAGACTGTCTCAGTATAATACTGTTATTAAGACTGTCTCAGTATAATACTGTTAAGACTGTCTCAGTATAATGCTGTTAAGACTGTCTCAGTATAATACTGTTACTAAGACTGTCTCAGTATAATACTGTTATTAAGACTGTCTCAGTATAATACTGTTAAGACTGTCTCAGTATAATGCTGTTAAGACTGTCTCAGTATAATACTGTTACTAAGACTGTCTCAGTATAATACTGTTACTAAGACTGTCTCAGTATAATGCTGTTAAGACTGTCTCAGTATAATACTGTTATTAAGACTGTCTCAGTATAATACTGTTAAGACTGTCTCAGTATAATGCTGTTAAGACTGTCTCAGTATAATACTGTTACTAAGACTGTCTCAGTATAAAACTGTTATTAAGACTGTCTCAGTATAATACTGTTAAGACTGTCTCAGTATAATACTGTTATTAAGACTGTCTCAGTATAATACTGTTAAGACTGTCTCAGTATAATGCTATTAAGACTGTCTCAGTATAATACTGTTACTAAGACTGTCTCAGTATAATGCTGTTATTAAGACTGTCTCAGTATAATGCTGTTAAGAATGTCTCAGTATAATGCTGTTATTAAGACTGTCTCAGTATAATGCTGTTAAGACTGTCTCAGTATAATGCTGTTAAGACTGTCTCAGTGTAATGCTGTTACTAAGACTGTCTCAGTATAATGCTGTTACTAAGACTGTCTCAGTATAATGCTGTTAAGACTGTCTCAGTATAATGCTGTTATTAAGACTGTCTCAGTATAATGCTGTTAAGACTGTCTCAGTATAATACTGTTACTAAGACTGTCTCAGTATAATGCTGTTAAGACTGTCTCAGTATAATACTGTTATTAAGACTGTCTCAGTATAATACTGTTAAGACTGTCTCAGTATAATACTGTTACTAAGACTGTCTCAGTATAATACTGTTACTAAGACTGTCTCAGTATAATGCTGTTAAGACTGTCTCAGTATAATACTGTTACTAAGACTGTCTCAGTATAATGCTGTTAAGACTGTCTCAGTATAATACTGTTACTAAGACTGTCTCAGTATAATACTGTTATTAAGACTGTCTCAGTATAATACTGTTATTAAGACTGTCTCAGTATAATACTGTTATTAAGACTGTCTCAGTATAAAACTGTTAAGACTGTCTCAGTGTAATACTGTTATTAAGACTGTCTCAGTATAATACTGTTATTAAGACTGTCTCAGTATAATGCTGTTAAGACTGTCTCAGTATAATACTGTTATTAAGACTGTCTCAGTATAATGCTGTTACTAAGACTGTCTCAGTATAATGCTGTTAAGACTGTCTCAGTATAATGCTGTTATTAAGACTGTCTCAGTATAATGCTGTTAAGACTGTCTCAGTATAATACTGTTACTAAGACTGTCTCAGTATAATGCTGTTAAGACTGTCTCAGTATAATACTGTTATTAAGACTGTCTCAGTATAATACTGTTAAGACTGTCTCAGTATAATACTGTTACTAAGACTGTCTCAGTATAATGCTGTTAAGACTGTCTCAGTATAATACTGTTATTAAGACTGTCTCAGTATAATGCTGTTAAGAATGTCTCAGTATAATACTGTTACTAAGACTGTCTCAGTACAATGCTGTTAAGACTGTCTCAGTATAATGCTGTTATTAAGACTGTCTCAGTATAATGCTGTTATTAAGACTGTCTCAGTATAATACTGTTACTAAGACTGTCTCAGTATAATGCTGTTAAGACTGTCTCAGTATAATACTGTTAAGACTGTCTCAGTATAATGCTGTTATTAAGACTGTCTCAGTATAATGCTGTTAAGACTGTCTCAGTATAATGCTGTTACTAAGACTGTCTCAGTATAATACTGTTATTAAGACTGTCTCAGTATAATGCTGTTAAGACTGTCTCAGTATAATGCTGTTAAGACTGTCTCAGTATAATACTGTTATTAAGACTGTCTCAGTATAATGCTGTTATTAAGACTGTCTCAGTATAATGCTGTTAAGACTGTCTCAGTATAATACTGTTACTAAGACTGTCTCAGTATAATGCTGTTAAGACTGTCTCAGTATAATACTGTTATTAAGACTGTCTCAGTATAATACTGTTAAGACTGTCTCAGTATAATGCTGTTAAGACTGTCTCAGTATAATACTGTTACTAAGACTGTCTCAGTATAATACTGTTATTAAGACTGTCTCAGTATAATACTGTTAAGACTGTCTCAGTATAATGCTGTTAAGACTGTCTCAGTATAATACTGTTACTAAGACTGTCTCAGTATAATACTGTTACTAAGACTGTCTCAGTATAATGCTGTTAAGACTGTCTCAGTATAATACTGTTATTAAGACTGTCTCAGTATAATACTGTTAAGACTGTCTCAGTATAATGCTGTTAAGACTGTCTCAGTATAATACTGTTACTAAGACTGTCTCAGTATAATACTGTTATTAAGACTGTCTCAGTATAATACTGTTAAGACTGTCTCAGTATAATACTGTTATTAAGACTGTCTCAGTATAATACTGTTAAGACTGTCTCAGTATAATGCTGTTAAGACTGTCTCAGTATAATACTGTTACTAAGACTGTCTCAGTATAATACTGTTACTAAGACTGTCTCAGTATAATGCTGTTAAGACTGTCTCAGTATAATACTGTTATTAAGACTGTCTCAGTATAATACTGTTAAGACTGTCTCAGTATAATGCTGTTAAGACTGTCTCAGTATAATACTGTTACTAAGACTGTCTCAGTATAAAACTGTTATTAAGACTGTCTCAGTATAATACTGTTAAGACTGTCTCAGTATAATACTGTTATTAAGACTGTCTCAGTATAATACTGTTAAGACTGTCTCAGTATAATGCTATTAAGACTGTCTCAGTATAATACTGTTACTAAGACTGTCTCAGTATAATGCTGTTATTAAGACTGTCTCAGTATAATGCTGTTAAGAATGTCTCAGTATAATGCTGTTATTAAGACTGTCTCAGTATAATGCTGTTAAGACTGTCTCAGTATAATGCTGTTAAGACTGTCTCAGTGTAATGCTGTTACTAAGACTGTCTCAGTATAATGCTGTTACTAAGACTGTCTCAGTATAATGCTGTTAAGACTGTCTCAGTATAATGCTGTTATTAAGACTGTCTCAGTATAATGCTGTTAAGACTGTCTCAGTATAATACTGTTACTAAGACTGTCTCAGTATAATGCTGTTAAGACTGTCTCAGTATAATACTGTTATTAAGACTGTCTCAGTATAATACTGTTAAGACTGTCTCAGTATAATACTGTTACTAAGACTGTCTCAGTATAATACTGTTACTAAGACTGTCTCAGTATAATGCTGTTAAGACTGTCTCAGTATAATACTGTTACTAAGACTGTCTCAGTATAATGCTGTTAAGACTGTCTCAGTATAATACTGTTACTAAGACTGTCTCAGTATAATACTGTTATTAAGACTGTCTCAGTATAATACTGTTATTAAGACTGTCTCAGTATAATACTGTTATTAAGACTGTCTCAGTATAAAACTGTTAAGACTGTCTCAGTGTAATACTGTTATTAAGACTGTCTCAGTATAATACTGTTATTAAGACTGTCTCAGTATAATGCTGTTAAGACTGTCTCAGTATAATACTGTTATTAAGACTGTCTCAGTATAATGCTGTTACTAAGACTGTCTCAGTATAATGCTGTTAAGACTGTCTCAGTATAATGCTGTTATTAAGACTGTCTCAGTATAATGCTGTTAAGACTGTCTCAGTATAATACTGTTACTAAGACTGTCTCAGTATAATGCTGTTAAGACTGTCTCAGTATAATACTGTTATTAAGACTGTCTCAGTATAATACTGTTAAGACTGTCTCAGTATAATACTGTTACTAAGACTGTCTCAGTATAATGCTGTTAAGACTGTCTCAGTATAATACTGTTATTAAGACTGTCTCAGTATAATGCTGTTAAGAATGTCTCAGTATAATACTGTTACTAAGACTGTCTCAGTACAATGCTGTTAAGACTGTCTCAGTATAATGCTGTTATTAAGACTGTCTCAGTATAATGCTGTTATTAAGACTGTCTCAGTATAATACTGTTACTAAGACTGTCTCAGTATAATGCTGTTAAGACTGTCTCAGTATAATACTGTTAAGACTGTCTCAGTATAATGCTGTTATTAAGACTGTCTCAGTATAATGCTGTTAAGACTGTCTCAGTATAATGCTGTTACTAAGACTGTCTCAGTATAATACTGTTATTAAGACTGTCTCAGTATAATGCTGTTAAGACTGTCTCAGTATAATGCTGTTAAGACTGTCTCAGTATAATACTGTTATTAAGACTGTCTCAGTATAATGCTGTTATTAAGACTGTCTCAGTATAATGCTGTTAAGACTGTCTCAGTATAATACTGTTACTAAGACTGTCTCAGTATAATGCTGTTAAGACTGTCTCAGTATAATACTGTTATTAAGACTGTCTCAGTATAATACTGTTAAGACTGTCTCAGTATAATGCTGTTAAGACTGTCTCAGTATAATACTGTTACTAAGACTGTCTCAGTATAATACTGTTATTAAGACTGTCTCAGTATAATACTGTTAAGACTGTCTCAGTATAATGCTGTTAAGACTGTCTCAGTATAATACTGTTACTAAGACTGTCTCAGTATAATACTGTTACTAAGACTGTCTCAGTATAATGCTGTTAAGACTGTCTCAGTATAATACTGTTATTAAGACTGTCTCAGTATAATACTGTTAAGACTGTCTCAGTATAATGCTGTTAAGACTGTCTCAGTATAATACTGTTACTAAGACTGTCTCAGTATAATACTGTTATTAAGACTGTCTCAGTATAATACTGTTAAGACTGTCTCAGTATAATACTGTTATTAAGACTGTCTCAGTATAATACTGTTAAGACTGTCTCAGTATAATGCTGTTAAGACTGTCTCAGTATAATACTGTTACTAAGACTGTCTCAGTATAATGCTGTTAAGACTGTCTCAGTATAATACTGTTACTAAGACTGTCTCAGTATAATGCTGTTAAGACTGTCTCAGTATAATACTGTTATTAAGACTGTCTCAGTATAATGCTGTTACTAAGACTGTCTCAGTATAATGCTGTTAAGACTGTCTCAGTATAATGCTGTTATTAAGACTGTCTCAGTATAATGCTGTTAAGACTGTCTCAGTATAATACTGTTACTAAGACTGTCTCAGTATAATGCTGTTAAGACTGTCTCAGTATAATACTGTTACTAAGACTGTCTCAGTATAATACTGTTACTAAGACTGTCTCAGTATAATACTGTTATTAAGACTGTCTCAGTATAATACTGTTATTAAGACTGTCTCAGTATAATACTGTTATTAAGACTGTCTCAGTATAATACTGTTAAGACTGTCTCAGTATAATACTGTTACTAAGACTGTCTCAGTATAATGCTGTTAAGACTGTCTCAGTATAATACTGTTATTAAGACTGTCTCAGTATAATGCTGTTATTAAGACTGTCTCAGTATAATACTGTTACTAAGACTGTCTCAGTATAATGCTGTTAAGACTGTCTCAGTATAATACTGTTATTAAGACTGTCTCAGTATAATGCTGTTACTAAGACTGTCTCAGTATAATGCTGTTAAGACTGTCTCAGTATAATGCTGTTATTAAGACTGTCTCAGTATAATGCTGTTAAGACTGTCTCAGTATAATACTGTTACTAAGACTGTCTCAGTATAATGCTGTTAAGACTGTCTCAGTATAATACTGTTATTAAGACTGTCTCAGTATAATACTGTTAAGACTGTCTCAGTATAATACTGTTACTAAGACTGTCTCAGTATAATGCTGTTAAGACTGTCTCAGTATAATACTGTTATTAAGACTGTCTCAGTATAATGCTGTTAAGAATGTCTCAGTATAATACTGTTACTAAGACTGTCTCAGTACAATGCTGTTAAGACTGTCTCAGTATAATGCTGTTATTAAGACTGTCTCAGTATAATGCTGTTATTAAGACTGTCTCAGTATAATACTGTTACTAAGACTGTCTCAGTATAATGCTGTTAAGACTGTCTCAGTATAATACTGTTAAGACTGTCTCAGTATAATGCTGTTATTAAGACTGTCTCAGTATAATGCTGTTAAGACTGTCTCAGTATAATGCTGTTACTAAGACTGTCTCAGTATAATACTGTTATTAAGACTGTCTCAGTATAATGCTGTTAAGACTGTCTCAGTATAATGCTGTTAAGACTGTCTCAGTATAATACTGTTATTAAGACTGTCTCAGTATAATGCTGTTATTAAGACTGTCTCAGTATAATGCTGTTAAGACTGTCTCAGTATAATACTGTTACTAAGACTGTCTCAGTATAATGCTGTTAAGACTGTCTCAGTATAATACTGTTATTAAGACTGTCTCAGTATAATACTGTTAAGACTGTCTCAGTATAATGCTGTTAAGACTGTCTCAGTATAATACTGTTACTAAGACTGTCTCAGTATAATACTGTTATTAAGACTGTCTCAGTATAATACTGTTAAGACTGTCTCAGTATAATGCTGTTAAGACTGTCTCAGTATAATACTGTTACTAAGACTGTCTCAGTATAATACTGTTACTAAGACTGTCTCAGTATAATGCTGTTAAGACTGTCTCAGTATAATACTGTTATTAAGACTGTCTCAGTATAATACTGTTAAGACTGTCTCAGTATAATGCTGTTAAGACTGTCTCAGTATAATACTGTTACTAAGACTGTCTCAGTATAATACTGTTATTAAGACTGTCTCAGTATAATACTGTTAAGACTGTCTCAGTATAATACTGTTATTAAGACTGTCTCAGTATAATACTGTTAAGACTGTCTCAGTATAATGCTGTTAAGACTGTCTCAGTATAATACTGTTACTAAGACTGTCTCAGTATAATGCTGTTAAGACTGTCTCAGTATAATACTGTTATTAAGACTGTCTCAGTATAATGCTGTTACTAAGACTGTCTCAGTATAATGCTGTTAAGACTGTCTCAGTATAATGCTGTTATTAAGACTGTCTCAGTATAATGCTGTTAAGACTGTCTCAGTATAATACTGTTACTAAGACTGTCTCAGTATAATGCTGTTAAGACTGTCTCAGTATAATACTGTTACTAAGACTGTCTCAGTATAATACTGTTACTAAGACTGTCTCAGTATAATACTGTTATTAAGACTGTCTCAGTATAATACTGTTATTAAGACTGTCTCAGTATAATACTGTTATTAAGACTGTCTCAGTATAATACTGTTAAGACTGTCTCAGTATAATACTGTTACTAAGACTGTCTCAGTATAATGCTGTTAAGACTGTCTCAGTATAATACTGTTATTAAGACTGTCTCAGTATAATGCTGTTATTAAGACTGTCTCAGTATAATACTGTTACTAAGACTGTCTCAGTATAATGCTGTTAAGACTGTCTCAGTATAATACTGTTATTAAGACTGTCTCAGTATAATGCTGTTACTAAGACTGTCTCAGTATAATGCTGTTAAGACTGTCTCAGTATAATACTGTTACTAAGACTGTCTCAGTATAATACTGTTATTAAGACTGTCTCAGTATAATACTGTTAAGACTGTCTCAGTATAATGCTGTTAAGACTGTCTCAGTATAATACTGTTACTAAGACTGTCTCAGTATAATGCTGTTAAGACTGTCTCAGTATAATACTGTTACTAAGACTGTCTCAGTATAATGCTGTTACTAAGACTGTCTCAGTATAATACTGTTATTAAGACTGTCTCAGTATAATGCTGTTAAGAATGTCTCAGTATAATACTGTTACTAAGACTGTCTCAGTACAATGCTGTTAAGACTGTCTCAGTATAATGCTGTTATTAAGACTGTCTCAGTATAATGCTGTTATTAAGACTGTCTCAGTATAATACTGTTACTAAGACTGTCTCAGTATAATGCTGTTAAGCCTGTCTCAGTATAATACTGTTAAGACTGTCTCAGTATAATGCTGTTATTAAGACTGTCTCAGTATAATGCTGTTAAGACTGTCTCAGTATAATGCTGTTACTAAGACTGGCTCAGTATAATACTGTTATTAAGACTGTCTCAGTATAATGCTGTTAAGACTGTCTCAGTATAATGCTGTTAAGACTGTCTCAGTATAATACTGTTATTAAGACTGTCTCAGTATAATGCTGTTATTAAGACTGTCTCAGTATAATGCTGTTAAGACTGTCTCAGTATAATACTGTTACTAAGACTGTCTCAGTATAATGCTGTTAAGACTGTCTCAGTATAATACTGTTATTAAGACTGTCTCAGTATAATACTGTTAAGACTGTCTCAGTATAATGCTGTTAAGACTGTCTCAGTATAATACTGTTACTAAGACTGTCTCAGTATAATACTGTTATTAAGACTGTCTCAGTATAATACTGTTAAGACTGTCTCAGTATAATGCTGTTAAGACTGTCTCAGTATAATACTGTTACTAAGACTGTCTCAGTATAATACTGTTACTAAGACTGTCTCAGTATAATGCTGTTAAGACTGTCTCAGTATAATACTGTTATTAAGACTGTCTCAGTATAATACTGTTAAGACTGTCTCAGTATAATGCTGTTAAGACTGTCTCAGTATAATACTGTTACTAAGACTGTCTCAGTATAATACTGTTATTAAGACTGTCTCAGTATAATACTGTTAAGACTGTCTCAGTATAATACTGTTATTAAGACTGTCTCAGTATAATACTGTTAAGACTGTCTCAGTATAATGCTGTTAAGACTGTCTCAGTATAATACTGTTACTAAGACTGTCTCAGTATAATGCTGTTAAGACTGTCTCAGTATAATACTGTTACTAAGACTGTCTCAGTATAATGCTGTTAAGACTGTCTCAGTATAATACTGTTATTAAGACTGTCTCAGTATAATGCTGTTACTAAGACTGTCTCAGTATAATGCTGTTAAGACTGTCTCAGTATAATGCTGTTATTAAGACTGTCTCAGTATAATGCTGTTAAGACTGTCTCAGTATAATACTGTTACTAAGACTGTCTCAGTATAATGCTGTTAAGACTGTCTCAGTATAATACTGTTACTAAGACTGTCTCAGTATAATACTGTTACTAAGACTGTCTCAGTATAATACTGTTATTAAGACTGTCTCAGTATAATACTGTTATTAAGACTGTCTCAGTATAATACTGTTATTAAGACTGTCTCAGTATAATACTGTTAAGACTGTCTCAGTATAATACTGTTACTAAGACTGTCTCAGTATAATGCTGTTAAGACTGTCTCAGTATAATACTGTTATTAAGACTGTCTCAGTATAATGCTGTTATTAAGACTGTCTCAGTATAATACTGTTACTAAGACTGTCTCAGTATAATGCTGTTAAGACTGTCTCAGTATAATACTGTTAAGACTGTCTCAGTATAATGCTGTTATTAAGACTGTCTCAGTATAATGCTGTTAAGACTGTCTCAGTATAATGCTGTTACTAAGACTGTCTCAGTATAATACTGTTATTAAGACTGTCTCAGTATAATGCTGTTAAGACTGTCTCAGTATAATACTGTTACTAAGACTGTCTCAGTATAATGCTGTTACTAAGACTGTCTCAGTATAATGCTGTTACTAAGACTGTCTCAGTATAATGCTGTTAAGACTGTCTCAGTATAATGCTGTTACTAAGACTGTCTCAGTATAATGCTGTTACTAAGACTGTCTCAGTATAATGCTGTTAAGACTGTCTCAGTATAATGCTGTTACTAAGACTGTCTCAGTATAATGCTGTTAAGAATGTCTCAGTATAATACTGTTACTAAGACTGTCTCATTATAATGCTGTTAAGACTGTCTCAGTATAATACTGTTATTAAGACTGTCTCAGTATAATACTGTTACTAAGACTGTCTCAGTATAATACTGTTACTAAGACTGTCTCAGTATAATACTGTTATTAAGACTGTCTCAGTATAATACTGTTAAGACTGTCTCAGTATAATGCTGTTAAGACTGTCTCAGTATAATACTGTTACTAAGACTGTCTCAGTATAATACTGTTATTAAGACTGTCTCAGTATAATGCTGTTAAGACTGTCTCAGTATAATACTGTTACTAAGACTGTCTCAGTATAATGCTGTTAAGACTGTCTCAGTATAATACTGTTACTAAGACTGTCTCAGTATAATGCTGTTACTAAGACTGTCTCAGTATAATACTGTTATTAAGACTGTCTCAGTATAATACTGTTATTAAGACTGTCTCAGTATAATACTGTTATTAAGACTGTCTCAGTATAATACTGTTAAGACTGTCTCAGTATAATGCTGTTAAGACTGTCTCAGTATAATACTGTTACTAAGACTGTCTCAGTATAATGCTGTTAAGACTGTCTCAGTATAATACTGTTACTAAGACTGTCTCAGTATAATGCTGTTAAGACTGTCTCAGTATAATACTGTTATTAAGACTGTCTCAGTATAATACTGTTATTAAGACTGTCTCAGTATAATACTGTTATTAAGACTGTCTCAGTATAATACTGTTAAGACTGTCTCAGTATAATACTGTTACTAAGACTGTCTCAGTATAATGCTGTTAAGACTGTCTCAGTATAATACTGTTATTAAGACTGTCTCAGTATAATGCTGTTAAGAATGTCTCAATATAATACTGTTACTAAGACTGTCTCAGTATAATGCTGTTAAGACTGTCTCAGTATAATGCTGTTATTGAGACTGTCTCAGTATAATGCTGTTATTAAGACTGTCTCAGTATAATACTGTTACTAAGACTGTCTCAGTATAATGCTGTTAAGACTGTCTCAGTATAATGCTGTTAAGACTGTCTCAGTATAATGCTGTTATTAAGACTGTCTCAGTATAATGCTGTTAAGACTGTCTCAGTATAATGCTGTTACTAAGACTGTCTCAGTATAATACTGTTATTAAGACTGTCTCAGTATAATGCTGTTAAGACTGTCTCAGTATAATACTGTTACTAAGACTGTCTCAGTATAATACTGTTACTAAGACTGTCTCAGTATAATGCTGTTACTAAGACTGTCTCAGTATAATGCTGTTAAGACTGTCTCAGTATAATGCTGTTACTAAGACTGTCTCAGTATAATGCTGTTACTAAGACTGTCTCAGTATAAATCCTTTCAAGGACACACGTTCCGCTAGCGGCACACCCCCCCCACCCCCACTGAAAAGGCAGAGCCGCGAAATTCAAAAAAAAAATATTTTTTAAATATTTAACTTTCACACATTAAAGTCCAATACAGCTAATGAAAGACACAGATCTTGTGAATCCAGCCAACATGTCCGATTTTTAAAATGTTTTACAGGGAAGACACAATATGTAAAGATGTAAATCTATTAGCTAAAAACACATTAGCATAATCCACCATCTTTTATTTGTCCACCAACACCAGTAGCTATCACCAATTCGGCTAAACTAAGATATTTATAGCCCCTAACCAAGAAAAAAACTCATCAGATGACAGTCTGATAACATATTTATGGTATAGGATAGGTTTTGTTAGAAAAATGTGCATATTTCAGGTAGATGGCATAGTTTACAATTGCACCCACCGTCACAAATGGACTAGAATAATTACAATGAGCAACGTGTTTACCTAACTACTAATCATCAAACATTTCGTAAAAATACACAGCATACACTAATCGAAAGACACAGATCCTGTGAATACAGACAATATTTCAGATTTTCTAAGTGTCTTACAGCGAAAACACAATAAATCGTTATATTAGCATAGCACATGTGCAAACATTACCCCAGCATTGATTCTAGCCAAAGAGAGCGATAACGTAAACATCGCCAAAATATATTATTTTTTTCACTAACCTTCTCAGAATTCTTCAGATGACACCCCTGTAACATCACATTACAACATACATATACAGTTTGTTCGAAAATGTGCATATTTAGCCACCAAAATCATGGTTAGACAATGGGAAAAGTAGCCCAGCTGGTGAGAAAATGTTCGTGCTCCATATTAGACAGTGATCTACTCGTATACATAAATACTCATAAACGTGACTAAAAAATATAGGGTGGACAGCGATTGATAGACAATTTAATTCTTAATACAATCGCGGAATTACATTTTTTAAATTATCCTTACTTTTCAATACAGTTTGCGCCAAGCGAAGCTACGTCAAAAAAGATGGCGTCCTAAGCCACTAACATTTTTCGACAGAAACACGATTTATCATAATAAATTGTTCCTACTTTGAGCTGTTCTTCCATCAGTATCTTGGGCAAAGGATCCTTTCTTGGGTCTAATCGTCTTTTGGTGGAAAGCTGTCCTCTTGCCATGTGGAAATGCCAACTGCGTTCGGCATGAACTGGAAGCGTGCCCAGAGATTCACAGCGTCTCAGAAATAAATGTCCCAAAATCGCACTAAACGGATATAAATTGCTATAAAACGCTTTAAATTAACTACCTTATGATGTTTTTAACTCCCATAACGAGCAGAAACATGACCGGAGTAATATTACTCCCTACACTAATGCTTGGAACAAGTGCGGGTCGGTGGCCGCCGCGCGCATGACGCAGCAAGAAAAGAGTTCCTAGCTACAGGTTTTTTTTATTTATAGTGCCTGTGATTGCGCAATCGACCCCATTCAAATCGTCATCACGTAAAGGCATCCAGGGGAAGACGTAAGCAGTGTCCGTATACTCATAGGAATAACATTGGCCTTAAAACTGACTCCAGAACAGGGGCCAACATTTCTGAAATCTGACTCCATGTCAGGGAAATTGCTGTAGAATGAGTTCTGTTCCACTTAGAGACAAAATTTCAACTCCTATAGAAACTATAGACTGTTTTCTATCCAATAATAATAATAATATGCATATTGCACGATCAAGAATTTTGTAGGAAGCCGTTTCAAAAATTACACGATTACCATAAATAGTGACAACAGCACCCCCTAGCCTTAAGAAAATAATGCTGTTAAGACTGTCTCAGTGTAATGCTGTTAAGACTGTCTCAGTGTAATGCTGTTAAGACTGTCTCAGTATAATGCTGTTAAGACTGTCTCAGTATAATGCTGTTACTAAGACTGTCTCAGTATAATGGGTGCCGTCTTTCGGATGGGACGTTAAACGGGTGTCCTGACTCTCTGAGGTCATTAAAGATCCCATGGCACTTATCGTAAGAGTAGGGGTGTTAACCCCGGTGTCCTGGCTAAATTCCCAATCTGGCCCTCAAACCATCATGGTCACCTAATAATCCCCAGTTTACAATTGGCTCAATCATCCCCCTCCTCTCCCCTGTAACTATTCCCCAGGTCGTTGCTGCAAATGAGAACGTGTTCTCAGTCAACTTACCTGGTAAAATAACGGTAAAATAAAATAAATAAAATAAAAATAATACTGTTATTAAGACTGTCTCAGTATAATACTGTTATTAAGACGGTCTCAGTATAATGCTGTTAAGACTGTCTCAGTATAATACTGTTACTAAGACTGTCTCAGTGTAATGCTGTTAAGACTGTCTCAGTATAATGCTGTTACTAAGACTGTCTCAGTATAATGCTGTTAAGACTGTCTCAGTATAATGCTGTTAAGACTGTCTCAGTATAATGCTGCTACTAAGATTGTCTCAGTTTAATGCTGTTAAGACTGTCTCAGTATAATGCTGTTACTAAGACTGGCTCAGTGTAATGCTGTTACTAAAACTGTTTCAGTATAATGATGTTACTAAGATTGTCTCAGTATAATGCGGTCATGTACATTCAATATCATCTGAGGTCCCCTCATTCAACATACTTCTGTGCCTCCATTTGAATTGTATTTGCGATGGTTGAGTCATCTTTTGAAGTACCATCGGTGCCCCTCTATTGACATCTGATCTGCCGATAATGACCCAGTCATCCAGGCAGCTGTGAGGTGAATGAGTCAGAGCTTCTCCCTGCTTTCCTCATCAACTCCTAAAGGATCTGTGTCCTATCTCAAAGACTCTGCCATTTTTTGTCATTGAACATTAGAAGTGGTTCTCAACAGGCCTACCTAGATCAACAATGTTTGAGTCAAGTTAATACGCGAGGACAGGAAGTGGAGAATGAGAAAAGAGGAGGCTGCTGTGCGTCTGAGCTCTAATGTGATTGGTTGCGGCTGGCTGTGACTGTCTCCAGTGGCAGACAGAGAGACAGACGGACACTGAGGGAGGACTGCTGAAGAGACAGGCTTGACTGTGTGTCCTAAAAAACTTACCCCAACACACACATAATGCTACGTACATACACACACACACACACATCTGGTCTGTCTATGCCAAACACACACACACACCCCATCGTCCCGGTTCTCTCTCCGTTCCAACGGATCACAGTAATCGTAGCGAGACTCGGAGAGACAGCCGCATATATTGCCTGTCCGCCAGAGTGCTTCATGGGAAAGCCGGAGTGTCACGGCAGCGCTGTGGAATATGTACACACATACATTTCCATCTGTGTCAAAATTCCCAAGTGTTAAACCTGTGGGTGGATCTGAGATGCTAATCCCCCGTTGGAGGCTGAATTAGATGGATTTGGGATGCTAATCCCTCGTTGTAGGCTGAGTAAGATGTGAGCTATGGACCTCTACCACTTCACTGGCATCGCATAGCCAACCTGTATGTGCAGTGCATGTAGTGCTAAGACCTAGCCGTGTATACCTCAGGCCTGTAGATTTATGAGCATGTCTACTCTGTTTTAGAAGTGTAACGGCACACCAACCTAAACCAAGGCTTACAGACACTCACTGTTGTATCAGCAGATAGGTGTACTTATCAGCCTGTCCTGACAGAGAAGCTACAGAGCCTTCAGAAAGTATTCATACACCTTGACTTGTTCCACATTTTGTTCTGTTACAGCCTGAATTCAAAATTGATTAAATTTATTTTTTTCCCCTCACACATCTAAACACAATGCCCCGGAATGACAGAGAAAACTTGTTTTGAGATTTTTAAAAACGAATGAAAATGAAATACAGAGATATCTAATTTACACAAGTATTCACACCCCTGAGTCAATGCTTTGTAGAAGCACCTTTGGCAGCGATTACAGCTGTGAGTTTTTCTGGATAAGTGTCTAAGAGCTTTCTACACCTGGATTGTGCAACACTTGCCCATTATTCTTTTCAAAATTCTTCAAGCTCTGTCACATTGGTTGTTGATCATTACTAAACAACCATTTTCAGGTCTTTCCATAGATTTTCAAGTCGATTTAAGACAAAACTGTAACTCGGCCACTCAGGAACATTCACTGTCTTCTTGGTAAGCAACTCTAGTGTAGATTTGTCCTTGTGTTTTAGGCTATTGTCCTGCTGAATGGTGAATTCATCTCCCAGTGTCTGGTGGAAAGCAGATGGAACCAGGTTTTCCTCTGGGATTTTGCCTGTGCTTAGCGCCATTCCGTATTTTTGTTATCCTGAAAAACTCCCCAGTCCTTAACATTTACAAGCATACCCATAACATGATGCAGCTACCACTATGATTGAACATATGAAGAGTGGTACTCAGTAATGTGTTGTTTTGGATTTGCCCCAAATGTAATTTTCACTACCACATTTTTGCAGTATTGCAGTATTGTGTATCCTGTTGCTAACAGGATACATGTTTTGGAATATTTCTATTCTGTACAGGCTTCCTTCTTTTCACTTGTCATTTAGGTTAGTATTGTGGAGTAACTGCAATGTTGTTGATCCATCCTCAGTTTTCTCCTATCACAGCCATTAAACTCTGTAACTTTTTTAAAGTCACCATTGGCCTATTGATGAAATCCCTGAGTGGTTTCCTTTCTCTCCGGCAACTGAGTTAGGAAGGACGCCTGTATATTTGTAGTGATTAATAAAGTGTAATTAATAACTTAACCATGCCAAAGGGGATATTCAATGTCTGCTTCTTTTTACCCATCTACCAACAGGGGCCCTTCTTTGCAAGGCATTGGAAAACCTCCCTGGTCTTTGCGGTTTAATCTGTTTTTGAAATTCACTGCTCGACTGAGGGACCTTACAGATGTGTGCGGTACAGAGATGAGGCAGTCATTCAAAAATCACGTTAAACACTATTATTACACACAGAGTGAGTCCATGCAATTTACTATGTACATTGTTAAGCAAATGTTTACTCCTGAACTTATTTAGGCTTGCCATAACAAAGGGGTTGAATAGTTAATTGCTCCAGACATTTCAGCTTTTAATTAATTTGTAAACATTTTGAAAAACATAATTCCACTTTGACATTATGGGGTATTGTGCGTAGGCCAGTGACACAACATCTCAATTGAATCCATTCTAAATTCAGGCTGTAACACAACAAAATGTGGAAAAAGTCAAGGGGTGTGAATACTTTCTGAAGACCAGAGGTTGTCATTTCTTTGCTAACCAGACAGTGTTGCTACTACCCTTGATCCCATTGTATCTAAGTACAGGATCTGCTCCTAGAAGTGACCACAGTAATGATGTCTCAGAAGACATCCCTGTACATTTCCCAGGAGGCATTGCAGTGGTACCATTAGGACATGTTCCGTTGGACAATGAATCTGAACCACAAGACTTGTTGGTTGAAAAGGATCGTATAAAGTACTGGACAGGAGATACACACTCCTTAAGTGCCACCTTTGTGCATCCTGTGCGTGCGTGCGTGCGTGCGTGCGTGCGTGCGTGCGTGAAAAATCTGAGGGGGACAAAGTACATGAGGGTGTGTGTGTGTGTGTGTGTGTGTGTGCGTGCGTGCGTGCGTGCGTGTGTGTGTGTGTAAGTGCATGTGAGTTGAAGGTACCCTCCACTGACATAAAACAATAAAAATATTTAAATGTTTTTTGTATCTTACGTACATCATTATGACCAGGTCTCGAATTGTCCTTGCTGGGTCGCCACAGCGACGGCAACCTGATTGGCTGTCCGCCTGTGTTACCAAGGGCAGCCCTTTCCAAGGTTACCGGGGCCAGGCTTGAAAGCCCTGACTGAAGAAACAACAAACAGAAATAGAATGCTAAAAGAAAAGGAGAACGGGGAAAGCCATAGCTTGATGGCACTCAGTAAGAGAGGAGAGAGGAGAGATCACGTCCTCAGGGAGACAGAGACAAACGTTGAAAGGACCGCTTTCTAGGCTTTCAGAGTGCATTCTGGGATTGACGGGGCATTTTCGTACACAAGGTCCTCTGCCCCTATTGCCAAGCACTGGCGGGTGGTTTTAATGTATCGTGTGTATTGATTCACATGACTTAGCTAGTACACACACACACACACACACACACACACACAATCTCTCCCTCTCCATCTCCCTTCTCTAAATTCGACATGCATTTTTATTGAAGTAAGCAGCTGCTCAATAGTGCTAAGCAGTAATGGGGATTGACTCTGGCCTAATTATACAAACCCCTGCATAAATATGGTCCTAATGGAATGTGAACACTTAACCCTGGCCAAACGCAGAGCTCCAGATCAATGCTGAGGGGTTTTTCCTCTCTTGAGCCGCAGCCAAGTCTCTCCAAATAGACCATTTACATATGCAACGTATCTCTGTGTAGATAATCCTAAGAAGGCAGGACATTTTGGTACCGGGGGACCAATCAGAGAGGTAATACACATCACTGAAGATTGCAGGAACGTCAAATGAAGATGCATTCGTGTGGAAACCACTTGTGAGAGGACAGGAGGACAACTCCTCTTCATCCACTTCTTCACCCTTTTAACCATCTCTCACCCCCTTCCCCGCGGCAAAGACACTATGAAGGGGGTTGGGCTGTCTGAAAGAGACAGACAGAAGGACAAAGTATGTATACGACCAACACAGCATACACTGTGTCACCAATACAGTAACATATACACACCAAAGTGTCAACCAAAAATAGTCTGGATACATGTTGTGTATGCCCAATACATACAACCAGTGAACAAAGCCCTTCTCATTACTAGAGAGTCCACCAATCCACCCATACAGTCACATACAGTCACTGTCAAGGCAGGGCCATGCACGCTCTGGATCTCTTTGTCTGTCCCATTGACATGTAAATGTCCTCCGGCTATAAGGCATCAGCCTAGAGCAGAGTGGAGAAAAACCCAGCTGAATTGAAATGTCAATAGTCATATTTGGCATGCGAAGGACATCAGAGAGTCAAGAGCTGCCTCCCGGGAGGAAAGTACAGAGAAAGAAAGATGGAAGCACAGAGACAGAGAAGGGGGAGGGATAGAGAGAGAGAGATATGGAGAAAGGGGGAAAGAGGGGAGGGCAGGTAAAGGGAAAGACAGTATGATGGAGAAATATAAAATGAGGTAGATGAGGTAGAGAGAGAGAGAGAGTGAGGTAGACAGAGCTAGAGAGACGCAGGGAGGAAGGGAGAGAGGGAGCCTCCTGTCCTCCTCTGGGAGTTGCTGCCTGTCCTCTCCTCCTCCTGTGACGGACAGGCTGAAATACCACCAGAGCCACCTCCTGTAATGAATTGATGAATGAGCTTCTCCATCCCCCTTTCCTCCCTCCCTCCACCCACTCACCCATCCTCCCCTGCCCTCCCTCACATTCCATATCAAAGGAATGATAAGACTTGCCATATCCTCACTTTATTGCAGATGCACAGCAGTAGTAGTGATAATACTAGTGTAGTAGTAGTAGTAGTAGTAGTAGTAATAATAGTAGTAGTGGTAGTAGTAGTAGTAGTAGTAATAGTAGTAGTAGTAGTGGTAGTAGTAGTAGTAGTAGTAGAGGTAGTAGTAGTAGTAGCGGTGATAGTAGCAGCAGTAGTAGTAGTAATAATAGTCATAGTAGGAATAATAGTAGCAGTGATAGTAGTGGTAGTAGCAGTAGTAGTAGTAATAATAGCAGTGATAGGAGTAGTAGTAATAGTATAGGTAGTGATAGTATTAGTAGTAGTAGTAGCAGCAGTAGTAGTAGTAGTAGGGGTAGTAGTAGTAGTAGTAGCAGTAGTAGTAGTAATAATACCAGTGATATTAGTATTAGCGATAGTAATAGTAGAGGTAGTGATAGTATTAGTAATAGTAGTAGTAT
This sequence comes from Salvelinus fontinalis, assembly GCF_029448725.1. Lineage (NCBI taxonomy): Eukaryota > Metazoa > Chordata > Actinopteri > Salmoniformes > Salmonidae > Salvelinus > Salvelinus fontinalis. Next base: position 82,708 of record NW_026600717.1, on the reverse strand, counting down.
TAGTAGTAGTGGTAGTAATAATAGTAGTGGTAGTAGTAGTAGTAGTAGTAGTAGTAGTAGTGGTGGTAGTAGTAGTAGTAGTAGTAGTGGTAGTAGTAGTGGTGGTAGTAGTAGTGGTAGTAGTAGTAGTAGTAGTAGTAGTAGTAGTAGTAGTAGTAGTAGTAGTAGTTGTAGTAGTGGTAGTAGTGGTAGTAGTAGTAGTAGTAGTGGTGGTGGTGGTGGTGGTGGTAGTAGTGGTAGTAGTAGTAGTAGTGGTGGTGGTAGTAGTAGTGGTAGTAGTAGTGGTGGTAGTAGTAGTAGTAGTAGCAGTAGTAGTAGTAGTAGTAGTAGTAGTAGTAGTAGTAGTGGTAGTAGTAGTAGTAGTAGTAGTAGTAGTAGTAGTAGTAGTAGTGGTAGTAGTAGTAGTGGTGGTAGTAGTAGTGGTGGTAGTAGTAGTGGTGGTAGTAGTAGTAGTAGTAGTGGTAGTACTAGTAGTGGTGGTAGTAGTAGTAGTAGTAGTAGTAGTAGTAGTAGTAGTAGTAGTAGTAGTAGTAGTAGTAGTAGTAGTAGTAGTAGTAGTAGTAGTAGTAGTGGTAGTAGTAGTAGTACACAATGTATATTGTCGTGTTTTGTTCTAGATTTCAAAGCACTTTACATTGTATGTGGATATACACTGGAGGTTGTGTAAAGGACAGGATGCAGTGTTGTGAAAAGGTTGCTATGGTTTTGTGTTTGTTTAGCAGTGGAGGGTAGAATACAGTATGTGTTCTGAGGTCATCTGCGGGTCATCTACTGTGAATTCAATCAATAGATCAGATAAGCGTTCAACCAAAACAATGGACACGCCATGGAAACGCCACGTGTGTTTTTCACACTATGTTGGGTGGAGTATAATGCTTGTATGGATGTCAACACAAATACATGTTCATGTCATTGTCACCAACCAGAGAGACCGGGAAGCAGGCAGCACCATCTACAGAACCACTACAGTTGGCCATGTAATCCCCTCAACCTCCCTTCAGTAAGTAATTTTTTATTTATTTCACCTTTATTTAACCAGGTAGGCAAATTGAGAACACGTTCTCATTTACAATTGCGACCTGGCCAAGATAAAGCAAAGCAGTTCGGCGCAAACAACAACACATAGTTACACATGGAGTAAAACAAACATACAGTCAATAATACAGTAGAAAAATAAGTCTATATACAATATGAGAAAGTGAGGTGAGATAAGGGAGGTAAAGGCAAACAAAATATATATATAAATAAATAAAAATATAAAAGGCCATGGTGGTGAAGTAAATACAATATAGCAAGTAAAAAAACACTGGAATGGTTGGTTTGCAGTGGAAGAAGGTGCAAAGTAGAGATAGAAATAATGGGGTGCAAAGGAGCAAAATAAATAAATACAGTAGGTAAAGAGGTAGTTGTTTGGGCTAAATTATAGATGGGCTATGTACAGGTGCAGTAATCTATGAGCTGCTCTGACAGCTGGTGCTTAAAGCTAGTGAGGGAGATAAGTGTTTCCAGTTTCAGAGATTTTTGTAGTTTGTTCCAGTCATTGGCAGCAGAGAACTGGAAGGAAAGGCGGCCAAAGGAAGAATTGGTTTTGGGGGTGACCAGAGAGATATACCTGCTGAAGCGCGTGCTACGGGTGGGCGTTGCTATGGTGAACAGCGAGCTGAGATAAGGGGGGACTTTACCTAGCAGGGTCTTGTAGATGACCTGGAGCCAGTGGGTTTGGCGACGAGTGTGAAGCGAGGGCCAGCCAACGAGAGCGTACAGGTCGCAGTGGTGGGTAGTATATGGGGCTTTGGTGACAAAACGGATGGCACTGTGATAGACTGCATCCAATTTATTGAGTAGGGTTTTGGAGGCTATTTTGTAAATGACATCACCGAAGTCGAGGATTGGTAGGATGGTCAGTTTTACAAGGGTATGTTTGGCAGCATGAGTGAAGGATGCTTTGTTGCGGAATAGGAAGCCGATTCTAGATTTAACTTTGGATTGGAGATGCTTGATGTGAGTCTGGAAGGAGAGTTTACAGTCTAACCAGACACCTAGGTATTTGTAGTTGTCCACATATTCTAAGTCAGAGCCGTCCAAAGTAGTGATGTTGGACAGGCGGGCAGGTGCAGGCAGCGATCGGTTGAAGAGCATGCATTTAGTTTTACTTGTATTTAAGAGCAATTGGAGGCCACGGAAGGAGAGTTGTATGGCATTGAAGCTCGCCTGGAGGGTTGTTAAAACAGTGTCAAAAGAAGGGCCAGAAGTATACAGAATAGTGTCGTCTGCGTAGAGGTGGATCAGAGACTCACCAGCAGCAAGAGCGACATCATTGATGTATACAGAGAAGAGAGTCGGTCCAAGAATTGAACCCTGTGGCACCCCCATAGAGACTGCCAGAGGTCCGGACAACAGACCCTCCGATTTGACACACTGAACTCGATCAGAGAAGTAGTTGGTGAACCAGGCGAGGCAATCATTAGAGAAACCAAGGCTGTCGAGTCTGCCGATGAGGATGTGGTGATTGACAGAGTCAAAAGCCTTGGCCAGGTCAATGAATATGGCTGCACAGTACTGTTTCCTATCAATAACGGTTAAGATATCGTTTATGACCTTGAGCGTGGCTGAGGTGCACCCATGACCAGCTCTGAAACCAGATTGCATAGCGGAGAAGGTATGGTGGGATTCGAGATGGTCGGTAATCTGTTTGTTGACTTGGCTTTCGAAGACCTTAGAAAGGCAGGGTAGGATAGATATAGGTCTGTAGCTGTTTGGGTCAAGAGTGTCCCCCCCTTTGAAGAGGGGGATAACCGCAGCTGCTTTCCAATCTTTGGGAATCTCAGACGACACGAAAGAGAGGTTGAAAAGGCTGGCGATAGGGGTGGCAACAATTTCAGCAGATAGTTTTAGAAAGAAAGGGTCCAGATTATTAAGGGTAATGCATAGCAGACTTAACGACTTTATACCACAGTCTGGTTTTAGCTCAGTGAGGTACAGCAGATAGCTTCCAGATTTATGTCTGTCCTCACGCTACCTCTTAGTACCACTAACGAACCCCCCAAACACACACACACACAGACATATACACACACACACACTGCACTCCATCTGTTTGTCTGTCCCTATGCAACCTCTTATCGACCCTCTCTCCCAACACTCCCTCCCACCCTTAACACACGCACAGTTGGACACCCTACAGACCCCCCTCCACACACACCCTCCCACCCTTAACACACGCACAGTTGGACACCCTACAGACCCCCCTCCACACACACCCTCCCACCCTTAACACACGCACAGTTGGACACCCTACAGACCCCCCTCCACACACACCCTCCCTTCTACAACCCCACGCCTTGCATGTGCACACGCCCCACCCAGAAACGTCACTATGGGGATCGTAGTTTAATCCCAGGGAGCCGGGTAATCCCAGGACAGGTTGTATTGGGACATGACAGGATGGGAGAGGAAAGGACAGGAACGGACACACGTAGACAGGTATACAGGTAGACAGGTAGAGACGTAGACAGGTATACAGGTAGACAGGTAGAGACGTAGACAGGTATACAGGTAGACAGGTAGAGACGTAGACAGGTATACAGGTAGACAGGTAGAGACGTAGACAGGTATACAGGTAGACAGGTAGAGACGTAGACAGGTATACAGGTAGACAGGTAGACAGGTAGAGACGTAGACAGGTATACAGGTATACAGGTAGACAGGTAGAGACGTAGACAGGTAGAGACGTAGACGGGTAGAGACGCAGACAGGTAGACAGGTAGAGAAGTAGACAGGTAGAGACGTAGACAGGTAGGGACGTAGACAGGTAGAGAGGTAAACAGGGAGAGATGTAGACAGGTAGAGAGGTAGACAGGTAGAGACATAGACAGGTAGACAGGTAGAGACGTAGACAGGTAGACAAGTAAAGAGGTAGACAGGTAGGCAGGTAGAGACGTAGACAGGTATACAGGTAGAGACGTAGACAGGTAGACGGGTAGAGACGTAGACAGGTAGAGAAGTAGACAGGTAGAGACGTAGACAGGTAGACAGATAGAGAAGTAGACAGGTAGAGACGTAGACAGGTAGGGACGTAGACAGGTAGAGAGGTAGACAGGGAGAGATGTAGACAGGTAGAGAGGTAGACAGGTAGCGACGTAGACAGGTAGACAGGTAGAGACGTAGACAGGTAGACAAGTAAAGAGGTAGACAGGTAGGCAGGTAGAGACGTAGACAGGTAGACAGGTAGAGACGTAGACAGGTAGACAAGTAAAGAGGTAGACAGGTAGGCAGGTAGAGACGTAGACAGGTAGACAGGTAGACAGTAGAGACGTAGACAGGTAAAGAGGTAGACAGGTAGAGATATAGACAGGTAGAGACGTAGACAGGTAAACATGTAGACAGGTAGACAGGTAGAGACGTAGACAGGTAAACAGTAGAGACGTAGATCGGTAGAGAGGTAGACAGGTAGACAGGTAGAGACGTAGACCGGTAGACAGGTAGAGATGTAGACAGGTAGAGACGTAGACAGGTAAACATGTAGAGACGTAGACAGGTAGACAGGTAGAGACGTAGACAGGTAAACAGTAGAGACGTAGACCGGTAGACAGGTAGACAGGTAGAGATGTAGACAGGTAGACAGGTAAACATGTAGAGACGTAGACAGGTAGACAGGTAGAGACGTAGACAGGTAAACATGTAGAGACGTAGACAGGTAGACAGGTAGAGACGTAGACAGGTAAACAGTAGAGACGTAGACCGGTAGACAGGTAGACAGGTAGAGATGTAGACAAGTAAACAGTAGAGACGTAGACCGGTAGACAGGTAGACAGGTAGAGATGTAGACAGGTAGACAGGTAAACATGTAGAGACGTAGACAGGTAAACAGTAGAGACGTAGACAGGTAGACAGGTAGAGATGTAGACAGGTAGACAGGTAAACAGTAGAGACGTAGACCGGTAGACAGGTAGACAGGTAGAGAGGTAGGTAGACAGACAGACAGACAGACAGACAGACAGACAGACAGACAGACAGACAGACAGAGAGTAACGGCATACTACATTATCTGTGTATTTGTACCATATTATCTCTTGGCTGAGCAGCTGTCTTTTATCTGGAGGGAAACAGGAGGTTGTTTATACAGCAGCCCTGTTCACTCAGGTGAAACACCTGTTTCCACTCAGCTGGCTCCCGATGCCAGTTAATGCTTCAGGGTTAGGTAGGTACACACACACACACACAAGGTTTCCAACAACAAATACAATTATACGGAAAAAACATGGTAGTCCAATTAAGGTAACTATTCCTCTGTAAGACAATCTGAAGAGGTCCACGTCATCATATCCAACCCTCCCCCTAGAGGTCATCTCAGCTGAGGCTAAAAGGACAGAGGCATAGGGCAGTGAGTGTGACAAGTCATTTTAAAGCGTGGGTCAAACGGCCTCTCTGGATATTGATTGCTCGTCCTGTTTTATTACTCCTGTGGTATGTATTGCCTCCTTTATCAGAGATGCGACAGCCTCCAACACATAACTTGTGCCTCTTCGATCCACCATAAACTGTCATGGCCGCCCGCCCGGTGTGCTGGGCAAAGACGAGCTTCTGTCAAGGACACAGCAGCAATGTTCCTCAGCTCAGCTTTTTAAAGATATTACGACCCAAAGCCTCAGAGTCGTCCACACACATAGATACAACCACCTATCACCAATCACCAATCACAAATCACCTATCAACTGCCACTTATCACCTACCACCTATCACCAATCACCTGCCACCTATCATCAATCACCTGCCACCTGCCACCTATCACCTATCACCAATCACCTGCCACCTACCACCTATCACCAATCACCTGCCACCTACCACCTACCACCTACCACCTACCACCTACCACCTACCACAACACTCTCTAGGAAACACAATGTTCTCCTGTTTTTGGAGAGAGGAGGAACACAACACTCTCTTGATTCTCCCTGTTTCTCTCCCTGTTCCCCAACACTCTAACCACTAGGCTACCTGCCTCTAACCACTAGGCTACCTGCCTCTAACCACTAGGCTACCTGCCTCTAACCACTAGGCTACCTGCCTCTAACCACTAGGTTACCTGCCCCTAACCACTAGGCTACCTGCCTCTAACCACTAGGCTACCTGCCCCTAACCACTAGGCTACCTGCCTCTAACCACTAGGCTACCTGCCCTCTAACCACTAGGCTACCTGCCTCTAACCACTAGGCTACCTGCCTCTAACCACTAGGCTACCTGCCTCTAACCACTAGGCTACCTGCCTCTAACCACTAGGCTACCTGCCTCTAACCACTAGGCTACCTGCCTCTAACCACTAGGCTACCTGCCCTCTAACCACTAGGCTACCTGCCCTCTAACCACTAGGTTACCTGCCCCTAACCACTAGGCTACCTGCCTCTAACCACTAGGCTACCTGCCCTCTAACCACTAGGCTACCTGCCTCTAACCACTAGGCTACCTGCCTCTAAACACTAGGCTACCTGCCCCTAACCACTAGGCTACCTGCCTCTAACCACTAGGCTACCTGCCTCTAACCACTAGGCTACCTGCCCCTAACCACTAGGCTACCTGCCTCTAACCACTAGGCTACCTGCCCTCTAACCACTAGGCTACCTGCCTCTAACCACTAGGTTACCTGCCCCTAACCACTAGGCTACCTGCCTCTAACCACTAGGCTACCTGCCCTCTAACCACTAGGCTACCTGCCTCTAACCACTAGGCTACCTGCCTCTAAACACTAGGCTACCTGCCCCTAACCACTAGGCTACCTGCCTCTAACCACTAGGCTACCTGCCTCTAACCACTAGGCTACCTGCCTCTAACCACTAGGCTACCTGCCCCTAAGCACTAGGCTACCTGCCTCTAACCACTAGGCTACCTGCCCCCTAACCACTAGGCTACCTGCCTCTAACCACTAGGCTACCTGCCTCTAACCACTAGGCTACCTGCCTCTAACCACTAGGCTACCTGCCTCTAACCACTAGGCTACCTGCCCCTAACCACTAGGCTACCTGCCTCTAACCACTAGGCTACCTGCCTCTAACCACTAGGCTACCTGCCCCTAACCACTAGGCTACCTGCCTCTAACCACTAGGCTACCTGCCCCTAACCACTAGGCTACCTGCCTCTAACCACTAGGCTACCTGCCTCTAACCACTAGGCTACCTGCCTCTAACCACTAGGCTACCTGCCTCTAACCACTAGGCTACCTGCCTCTAAACACTAGGCTACCTGCCTCTAACCACTAGGCTACCTGCCTCTAACCACTAGGCTACCTGCCTCTAACCACTAGGCTACCTGCCCCTAACCACTAGGCTACCTGCCTCTAACCACTAGGCTACCTGCCTCTAACCACTAGGCTACCTGCCTCTAACCACTAGGCTACCTGCCTCTAAACACTAGGCTACCTGCCCCTAACCACTAGGCTACCTGCCTCTAACCACTAGGCTACCTGCCTCTAACCACTAGGCTACCTGCCTCTAAACACTAGGCTACCTGCCCCTAACCACTAGGCTACCTGCCTCTAACCACTAGGCTACCTGCCTCTAACCACTAGGCTACCTGCCTCTAACCACTAGGCTACCTGCCCCTAACCACTAGGCTACCTGCCTCTAACCACTAGGCTACCTGCCCCTAACCACTAGGCTACCTGCCTCTAACCACTAGGCTACCTGCCTCTAACCACTAGGCTACCTGCCTCTAACCACTAGGCTACCTGCCTCTAAACACTAGGCTACCTGCCCCTAACCACTAGGCTACCTGCCTCTAACCACTAGGCTACCTGCCTCTAACCACTAGGCTACCTGCCTCTAACCACTAGGCTACCTGCCCCTAACCACTAGGCTACCTGCCTCTAACCACTAGGCTACCTGCCCCTAACCACTAGGCTATCTGCCTCTAACCACTAGGCTACCTGCCTCTAACCACTAGGCTACCTGCCTTACCATTCATTTCTATTGGGAACAAAATAATCTGAAACACATCCATAACAAACTGCAAATGCATCCAACAAGTTTGTAGAGTCACAAGCTTGATGTAGTCATTGCGTGCTAGGAATATGGGACCAAATACTAAACTTTTTATTACTTTATTTATAAGAATCTTAAGGAGTGTCAATAATTTTGACCCCTACCTTTTTGAGAGAAAAAAAAAATACTTGTTAAACAAAATCTCTTTCTTTGAGCAATTATATTATGATAAAATAATATCATTTCCTTCTTTTTTTGAGCATAAAATATAGCTCAGTATTTCAATGATTTATTTTATACAGTCATCAGAGCAATGTTGAGGGAAACCTATTTGAATCAGAAAAGTATACAGATATTGTCACGCCCTGGCCATAGAGAGGGTTTTAGTCTCTATTTTGGTTAGGCCAGGGTGTGATTAGGGTGGGCATTCTATATGTTATATTTCTATGTGTTTGGCCGGGTGTGGTTCTCAATCAGAGGCAGCTGTCTATCGTTGTCTCTGATTGAGAACCATACTTAGGTAGCCTTTTCCCACCTGTGTTTTGTGGGAAGTTGTTTTCTGTTTAGTGTGTATACCTGACAGAACTGTTTCGTTTCTCACTTTGTTATTTTTCTTGAGTGTTTTTGGTGAATAAATTATCATAAACACGTACCACGCTGCACTGTGGTCCACTTCTTCAGACGAGCGTTACACATATGATGGGTAAGATATACAAAACTTTGCAGAGATCATATCCAACTGAATCTTTTGGAAAAATATTTAAACTACTGGAACCAAGACTTAAAATTGCTCATCTTTATCAAGGGGTTAATAATTTCAGACTGTACTGTATATCATAAATACCTACAGTTATTCCACATCCACAAAAGAAGAGGGAGGGCAAAGGAATGCAATAACATTCTGGAATGGCATTCAGAGTCAGTTTCTCTTTAATCTTAGTTGAGAACAGTCCTCAGTCTAAATCCCCATGTCCAGTAGAGACAGAGACAGTTTCTCTTTAATCTTAGTTGAGAACAGTCCTCAGTCTAAATCGCCATGTCCAGTGGAGACAGAGTTAGTTTCTCTTTAATCTTAGTTGAGAACAGTCCTCAGTCTAAATCGCCATGTCCAGTGGAGACAGAATTAGTTTCTCTTTAATCTTAGTTGAGAACAGTCCTCAGTCTAAATCCCCATGTCCAGTGGAGACAGAGTCAGTTTCTCTTTAATCTTAGTTGATAACAGTCCTCAGTCTAAATCCCCATGTCCAGTGGAGACAGAGACAGACCAGAATGATTAAATAATTGATGGACAGGGATGCCACAGCAGGACCAGCTCTGATCAATCAGCATCAGAAGGGTCCCTGTCTGGCCCTCATTACACACAGACGTCCATCATCGTCTAGGGCCCTTAGTGGGTGAATAGAGAGAGACCTGCTAGCTATAGCCCGCTGAGAAGTGCCCTCTAGCATGAGTTCATTCAGACAGCTAGCACACCCGCTCAACAGAGAGCCACAGAGGGGAAGTGGACAGCTAGCAAGCTAGCCCCCTAGAAAGTGTCCTTGGTCGCCCACTCCTCATGAGTGCACTCAGCCTCCCCCTCACCAGAGTGTCAGGGCAGATTGGGGGCATTAGGTAGGATTATCACCCCTGCTGCCCTTTTTGTTTTGATGTCCGTCTCGCCAGCCTCCCTCCTCTCCGCTTAGGGTCCTGGAACTGTCACACAGTCCTGGTCATTGGCGGACAGAGACCAGCAAACCCCCTTAGACCAAATACACATAGCCTATCATCCACACTGTGCGCGCACACACACACACACACACACACACACACACACACACACACACACACACACACACACACACACACACACACACACACACACACACACACACACACACACACACACACACACACACACACAAAGTGTGCTTCTGGGTGTGCTGCTGGCAGGAAGAGAAAGAGTGTAAAGAAGTAGAGGCTGCTCAGCCAACGTGAGTTGAGGTGCAACCTAAAAATGTGTAGCCAACACCATTAAAAATTGAGCGTTTTATAAAGCAAGTTTAAAGGACTGACGTTCCGGCTTTCAATGGCCTTTTTCAGAATCTGAAGAAGGCCATTGATGGCCGCAACGTCAGTCTTTTAAACTTGAGGACTGTGTCCAACAAAAAAATGTTTTATGGTGATCGAGCGTTGTGCCTTTTCCTGTCCAGGAATAGAAAGAGAGAAAAAGTAGAGGAGAAAAAAGGGGGAGAAGTTAGACCGGCAGACAGAGAGACGGACGGACGGACGGACAGGCAGGCAGGCAGGCAGAGGTCTGATGTGAGGTTGAATAAGATAGTCACAGACTGAGACAGACACAGACAGACAGACAGACAGACAGACAGACAGACAGACAGACAGACAGACAGACAGACAGACAGACAGACAGACAGAGGTCTGATGTGAGGTTGAATAAGATGGTCAGAGACAGACAGAAGTGGAGAGCCTTTGTTGCGGCCCTATGTCCAGCCAGCACCAAGGGGATGAGTGAGTGAACACCCTCCCCTGTCCATCCCTCCCTCTCCTTGAGCTTCTCTCTCTCACACGCGCATACACGCACACAACATACACACACAGAGGGCCTGTGAATCAGAGCAACAGATTGAACCCATTTGTATGGCACTTAAACTAATTGAGAATAAAGTCAGGGTGCAGGTTGTAAGACCGGAATCCTTTTCAGGGGTTGGACAGCAGATGATTAGGAGTGTTTTATCTCTGTTGGATCATCTATATGGTATGAATAAGGCTTTGTGTAACATGAATATAGTAACTGACCAGAACAGACTAACCATTACATGTCCATAACATGGACAAAAAAAATGGTAACTGGAATCCGTTACCAGCAAAAATATTGCAATCAGATTACCGATACTTTTGAAAAACGAAATGATTACTTCAAGGATTACTTTTAAATTCAGAAAGGATGTTTGTGGAAAAAAAATCTCTGACACTTGTCTGTTTTCTCAATGACATTCAAATCAGCATTGCTGCTCCCTCATTCAGCTATTTGCGCCTTACGGATTGTGGTTGTTGTGGATGGCTGTTCACAAATCTATATGTGTATTTGAACCCAATAATGGTTGAATTCAAGAAGTTTAAGCTGCCTATCAATCATTGTTTTCGAAAGCAGTGGACAGACAGTGAGCCTTTTGCAACAGCTGCATAGTGCAGATCCAAGACTGTGGAATAAAAGTGGGACTTTTCAAGCTCAATCTAATTCATGCTGATAAAAAAAAATATTGTAGAATAATAGTGAAGACATCAAAACTATGAAATAACACATAAGGGATCATGTAGTGACCAAAAAATTGTTAAACAAATCAAAATATATTTTAGATTTTAGATTCTTCAAAGTAGCCACCCTTTGCCTAGATGACAGCTTTGCACACTCTTGCCATTCCATGAGCGCAGCATTTATTTTTCAACTCAAATCAATGAGCCCAATCAGTCCTCCATGACAACAAAATCATAAACAACAGAGTAGGGCTGGCTAATAAGTCCTTAGTTTTGGGGTCATGCTCAGGTTAAACAATTTGGCCTAACTATACCTCCATATTTCCAAGTCCTATTCTTGAAGATCAAGGGGTATAACATTTACTGGAATGACTGTAATTCTGATAGACTTTGGTTTTTAATGTAAAGATACAATTTAATCGTATTATTATCTGTAGTAGAACGTGATGGGTTAAAAGAAACCTACATAACCAACTCATAAAGTAAAATGTAACATCCATATATGGCCAGCTATGTAAACTTTAACATTGATTTATCCTGCAATAGATGTCTTTCAGTTGGTAACATACATTTTTGTCTTCTTCTAATGCCTCTTAAAGGGAAAGTAGGCTAATCTAAAAGTAATGGAATGTAGTCAGATTACGTTACTGAGTTTGGGTAATCCAAAAGTTACGTTACTGATTACATTTTTGGACAGGTATAACTGCAGGATAACTGACAGACTACAGTAAGTGACCAGAACAGACTAACCTTCTAACTGACAGACTATTATAGAGGGCAGCCAAATCATGATTCTGTTTTTATTCAATACAGAGACAACATCCTCATACTCTGCCGTTCAGGGCAGAGGTCAAGCAGGGTGTTTGTCTGCAAGCCCTGACCTCATCTCCCCAGTCTGTAGTGTTCAGGCCTGACCTTTGACCCTGGATCTCTTTGGTCCTTGAGTTCAAATGCAGACCGTGACCCTGTCATTGAACTCCCAGAGGGGAGGGGAAGGGGAATTCCACCATCGTCTTTTGTTGTGCTCCCGCTCTCATTTCCACAAGGAGTGGTGGACCAGAGTGAGGTGGGGGTCCAGATATCATAGAGTGGTGGGCTAGAGTGAGGTGGGGGTCCAGATATCATAGAGTGGTGAGCTAGAGTGAGGTTGGGGTCCAGATATCATAGAGTGGTGGGCTAGAGTGAGGTGGGGGTCCAGATATCATAGAGTGGTGGGCTAGAGTGAGGTGGGGGTCCAGATATCATAGAGTGGTGAGCTAGAGTGAGGTGGGGGTCCAGATATCATAGAGTGGTGGGCTAGAGTGAGGTTGGGGTCCAGATATCAGAATGGTGGACCAGAGTGAGGTGGGGGTCCAGATATCATAGAGTGGTGGGCTAGAGTGAGGTGGGGTCCAGATATCATAGAGTGGTGGGCTAGAGTGAGGTGGGGGTCCAGATATCATAGAGTGGTGGGCTAGAGTGAGGTGGGGGTCCAGATATCATAGAGTGGTGGGCTAGAGTGAGGTGGGGTCCAGATATCATAGAGTGGTGGGCCAGAGTGAGGTTGGGGTCCAGATATCATAGAGTGGTGGGCTAGAGTGAGGTGGGGGTCCAGATATCAGAATGGTGGACCAGAGTGAGGTGGGGGTCCAGATATCATAGAGTGGTGGGCTAGAGTGAGGTGGGGGTCCAGATATCATAGAGTGGTGGGCTAGAGTGAGGTGGGGGTCCAGATATCATAGAGTGGTGGGCTAGAGTGAGGTGGGGGTCCAGATATCAGAGTGGTGGGCTAGAGTGAGGTGGGGGTCCAGATATCAGAGTGGTGGGCTAGAGTGAGGTGGGGGTCCAGATATCATAGTGGTGGACCAGAGTGAGGTGGGGGTCCAGATATCATAGTGGTGGGCTAGAGTGAGGTGGGGGTCCAGATATCATAGAGTGGTGGGCTGGAGTGAGGTGGGGGTCCAGATATCATAGAGTGGTGGGCTAGAGTGAGGTGGGGGTCCAGATATCATAGAGTGGTGGGCTAGAGTGAGGTGGGGGTCCAGATATCATAGAGTGGTGGGCTAGAGTGAGGTGGGGGTCCAGATATCATAGAGTGGTGGGCTAGAGTGAGGTTGGGGTCCAGATATCAGAGTGGTGGACCAGAGTGAGGTTGGGGTCCAGATATCATAGAGTGGTGGACCAGAGTGAGGTGGGGGTCCAGATATCAGAGAGTGGTGGGCTAGAGTGAGGTGGGGTCCAGATATCATAGAGTGGTGGGCTAGAGTGAGGTTGGGGTCCAGATATCAGAATGGTGGACCAGAGTGAGGTGGGGGTCCAGATATCATAGAGTGGTGGGCTAGAGTGAGGTGGGGGTCCAGATATCATAGAGTGGTGGACCAGAGTGAGGTGGGGGTCCAGATATCATAGAGTGGTGGGCTAGAGTGAGGTGGGGGTCCAGATATCATAGAGTGGTGGACCAGAGTGAGGTGGGGGTCCAGATATCATAGAGTGGTGGGCTAGAGTGAGGTGGGGGTCCAGATATCATAGAGTGGTGGACCAGAGTGAGGTGGGGGTCCAGATATCATAGAGTGGTGGACCAGAGTGAGGTGGGGGTCCAGATATCATAGAGTGGTGGACCAGAGTGAGGTTGGTGGTCCAGATATCATAGAGTGGTGGGCTAGAGTGAGGTGGGGGTCCAGATATCATAGTGGTGGGCTAGAGTGAGGTGGGGGTCCAGATATCATAGTGGTGGGCTAGAGTGAGGTGGGGGTCCAGATATCATAGAGTGGTGGGCTAGAGTGAGGTTGGGGTCCAGATATCATAGATCCTTCAGCGTTTAATGACCACTTAAAACAAATTAAATGTTTTTTTTTGTATGGAGGATTAATAGACTGTGTATATCTGCTCAGTACATCTAACTCTATTGGTAATGAGAATATACGGGCCCCCAATCTCATACAGACACACAGACAGTAGACATCGATATAAGCATAGGGTCCTCTGTTCTGTATCACCTAGATAGAGCCACAATATCCAGTCAGTCCCACGCACCACCGGGAACCAAACGCCACACAAACGTTTCATTAGCATAATTAACTTCCATCAGTCGAGGCCTTCTCACTTTCATATCTCCCAGCATCTCCAGAGAGTCTGTGGGAGCTGCACTGTTAAAGCATTGTGCTGCTTAGATTAACACCAGTCCATTCGTCCCCCTAAACTGTAATATGTTCTGGTATGGGGTCCCAATGACATTCCTGCTGAAGTGACAGTGAGTTATTTCCCCATAGCCAATACTGGGCATTTCTGGGGAAAGAAAATAAGTTACCAGAGGAGATAGCACAGGAGTTCAAAACAATTACATTTCTGCATCGTGGGTCGGGCACAGGCTGCCCATAACATGATGCAGCTACCATTATGCTTGACAATATGGAGAGTGGTACTCAGTAATGTGTTGTATAGGATTTGCCCCAAACCTAAGTTTGTATTCAAGACATTAAGTTAAATTCTTTGCCACATTTTTTTGCAGTATTACATTAGTGCCTTGTTGCAAACAGGATGCATGTTTTGGAATACCTTTTATTCTGTACAGACTTCATTCTTTTCACTCTGTCAATTAGGTTAGTATTGTGGAGTAACTACAATATTGTTGATCCATCCTCAGTTTTTTCCTATCACAGCCATTAAACTCTGTAACTCTTTTAAAATCCCCATTGGCATTATGGGGAAATCCCTGAGCAGTTTCCTTCCTCTCCGGCAACTGAGTTAGGAAGGACGCCTGTATCTTTGGATGGTGTATCAATACACCCAGTCACTACAAAGTGTAATTAATAACTTCACCATGCGGTTGAGTCTGTGTTTGAAATTCACTGCTTGACTGAGGGACCTTACAGATAGTTGTTGGGTACAGAGATGAGGTAGTCATTACAAAAAAATCATGGTAAACACTATTGAACACGGTTGAGTCTATGCAACTTATTATGTGACTTGTTAAGCACATTTTTACTTATGCATTTATTTAGGCTCGCCAAAACAAAGGGGTTGAATACTTATTGACTCAAGATATTTCAGCTTAACAATTTTTATTAATTTATAAAAAATAAAAACATTATTTCACTTTGACATTATTGGGTATTTTGTGTAGACGAGTGACAAAAAAATCTACATTTTAAACATGTTAAATTCAGACTGTAACACAACAAAATGTGTAAAATGTCAAGGGGTGTTGAATACTATCTGAGGCACTGGAGTTTCTAACTGGAGTTTCTAACAAGTTTCTTACTGGTGTTAATAACCAAGACAACATCAATGCTCCTGAGTGGCATAGTTACAGTTTTGACTTCAATCTGCTTGAACATCTATGGCAAGACTTGAAAATGGCTGTCTAGCAATGATCAACAACCAACTTGACAGAGCTTGAAGAATTGTTTAAAGGATAATTTGCAAATATTGTACAATCCAGGTGTGAAAAGCTCTTAGAGACCCAGAAAGACTCACAGTTGTAATTGCTGCCGAAGGTGATTCTAACATGTATTGATTCAGGGGGTTGAATATTTATGTAATCAAGATATTAGTGTTTTATTTGTATATATTTTTCTACAAATGTAAGATTTGTGTAGATCGCATATATTATATATGTTGTGTACATCGTATATATTATATATTTTGTGTAGATCGTTGACAAAAAATGACAATTAAATCAATTTTAATCCCACTTTGTAACACAGCAAAATGTGGAAAAGGTCAAGGGGTGTGAATACTTTCTGAAGGCCCTGTATATTCATACAGGTGCACGCAGGCAAAAATGTAATGTGTGGAAAGGAACAGCAGTCCACTATTTTATGTTCCCAGGTTTATGAAAACTCTAACCATAAAGAAAAAATATTTTAATATAGAATTTATGTCACTTTTCATCATGCTGACCATGCATAAGTAAAAATAATTTTAATTACTATTTAAGTCGTTTTTTGCTGTGTCAGTACTTCACTTTACTATTTATATTTTTGAGAACTTATACTTTTACTTATACTTTTACTTCACTACATTCCTAAAGAAAATAATGTACTTTTTACTCCCATACATTTTCCCTGACACCCAAAAGTACTTCTTACATTTCGAATGCTCAGGCAGGACAGCAATATGGTCCGTATACGCACCTATCAATCATCCCTACTGCCTCTGACCTGGCGGACTCACTAAACACAAATACTGCGTTTGTAAATTATGTGAGTGTGGGAGTGTGCCCTTATCTGTCTGTAAAAAATATAATTGTAAAGAATCATAGTGTCTGGTTTGCTTAATATCAGGAATTTTATGTATAGCATTTACTTTTACTCAAGTAGTATTGTACTGGTTACTTGAGTCATTTTCTATGAAGGTATCTTTACTTTTACTCAAGTATGACGATTCAGTAGTTTTTCCACCACTGTAGTTTTATGACGGTAATACACACATCCCTTTTCACGTTTTTATTGAATGACTCCCTTTCCTTAATCACTGTGTGTCAGTTGGACTGGCCAAGGGATCAAATTGTACTGGTCGCATACACGTTACTGTGGGTGTAGCAAAATGCTGTACAGAAGAGACAATAAGATACACAAGGCCTGAAACTAAACTATGTACACAGCTTCACTCATATGTGAATTATAAGTAGTGAATAATGAGAAGCAGTTGATTTTCTAGTTGTGTTGGTGGTAATGTGTTCCTTCACTCTCTGTCTAGCTCTTAGAAAACGCACACACTTCTTTGAACTCAAGTTAGCACAATGATGACCCCATGTGGCCATTTAAGGGACTACAG
>NW_026600717.1:40000-65226 GCF_029448725.1 Salvelinus fontinalis | reverse complement strand
TGTTGTAAAAGATCTGTACTAAAAGTTGTTGGTTGAAAACATCCTGGGGGGATTTTCTTTCTTGTGTCTTCGCCTGTATTTGATTTAGCTTGTTTCTTTGCCACTCCCGTCAAATGTTCCTGAAACGTTTCTTTAATGTTAATGTCTTACTCCCACTGTTAGGGTCGAGCAGGGGGCTCCAACTCCTCCGCTCTTTGAGTGCTTCTGGGGGTGGAGGCTTTTGTTCCAGTCCAGCAGGAACACACATCTAACTATATAATGTAGTTGTTTATTTGATGGAGGTTTGTTAGTGCTGGGCTGGAACAAAAGCCTGCCCAGGACCGCAGTTGGAGGCCCCTAAGGTAGAAGTTCATGGATGAGAGAGGAAATGTTTTGAGTTGAAGACTCAATTCACTATCCGACAGGCAGTGGTTGGTTTTCTTTTACGACACACCTGCCTAAAAAAGGTTTAGTTGTCCTCTCGATTGTAAATCTGATAGTATTTGTGTTTTTATAGCTTTCTTTCTCATTTTGCACTGTGTGTAAATGCAATCTTGCTAGCACAAAAAAATGTTGCCAAAAGCGGTCTCAACTTTGCAACTGTAAATGCTCCTTTACACTCTGTTTTCTTTCTCTAGCTATTTCTCTCTTCTGTTTCTCTGGCTGTTAGTTTCCTCCTTGTAGGTCTGCTCTCTCTCTTTCAGTTCCTTGTGATATATTTAGCTGCTTTTATATGCAAATAAAATTGCAAGATTTTTACTTAAGAAGCATTGTCTTGTTGTTGATCAATCATACAGCACCCCATCACGACTGTTATTATCCTTAATTTGAAATCATAAAAAATGTGCAATGTATAATCATGCTAGTATGAATAGCTTTAAATTGGTTTGAGGTAATTACTGGACATCCGCTCTATTGTAAATTCTCCTGCCTTTTGAAGTGATTTGTGCTTTTAAATGAAGGATGCTCAGTGTTTATCTATCATTGTAGCTATTTTGTATCTGAAAGTTAATTATGAATATGGTCATTTATTTTCTCACTGGAGACACTGGAATCTGATGTTTGAAATGATAGAGGTTTACTTGGGTGAATCTATGCCCCTCATCGGGTACTTTTAGACAAGACTAACATTGGCTATATAAATATCCATCCCCTTTGGATGTACAGAAAAATGTATATTTACAATATAAAAACATTATCAATGAAACCCAGAATTGTCACAGGAAATACCATCATTCTCACAACCCCCAGTTTAGTTGCCAACAGAAGCTGCAGTATATTATATGACACTTGTGCTTACTGTCAGACGTCCTGTGACAGTCCTGTGGGGGTGTTGTCTTTATGTTTACTATGCCTGCTCTTAAGGACATCCACCATGGTTCAGCCAAGCCGCTCGGGGCTTTGTGTGGGCGAGTCATGCCCTAATCCTATTTCTCACATGAAACCAAGCAGGCCGTCTTTATAGTGTTATGCCCTGTTACATAAAGATATGCAGGGTTTCATAGAGCTAATGGTTGTGGTTTATTTGGGTGTACAGTTATGTATATCTGCTAGAGCTTGATCTTCTAATCCTGTTTGGATCAGTTGGTGTGTTGAGGAGTGCCAGGTTATACATCAATAGCGATCACGTGAAGGGATGGGAGTTATACATCAATACCCTGATCAGGTGAAGGAATTCTCAAACTAGACACACTCATGTACTTGTCCTCTTGCTCAGTTGTGCACCGGGGCCTCCCACTCCTCTTTCTATTTTGGTTAGAGCCAGTTTGAGCTGTTCTGTGAAGGGAGTAGTACACAGCATTGTACAAGATCTTCAGTTTCTTGGTAATTTCTTGCATGGAATAGCCTTCATTTCTCAGTACAAGAATAGAATGACGAGTTTCAGAAGAAAGTGTCACATCTGCTCCTGCTACGCCCTCTGGTGTTCATCCGGTGTCTTCTTGACCTGCAGTTACTCCCCCTGTACACTCTCTCTCTCTCCCTCTCCCTCTCTGTATGATTGTGTGGTTGGAGACAGGTGTGCTGGAGTCAGAGCAGATCCCTACCAGCTGCAACTCGTTTCATAATCAAGACTAGAGGTCGACCGATCAATCGGAATGGCCGATTAATTAGGTCCGATTTCAAGTTTTCATAACAATCGGAAATCGGCAATTTTGGACGCTGATTGTTTTTTTTTTTTTTTTTTTTTACACCTTTATTTAATCTTTATTTAACTAGGCAAGTCAGTTAAGAACCCATTCTTATTTTCAATGACGGACTAGGAACCGTGGGTTAACTGCCTTGTTCAGGGGAAGAACAAAATATTTTTACCTTGTCAGCTCAGGGATTCAATCTTGCAACCTTGCGGTTAACTAGTCCAACACTCTAACCACCTGCCTCACGAGGAGCCCGCCTGTTACGTGAATGCAGTAAGAAGCCAAGGTAAGTTGCTAGCTAGCATTAAACTTATCTTATAAAAAAACAATCAATAAATCAATCATAATCACTAGTTATAACTACACATGGTTGATGATATTACTAGTTTATCTAGAGTGTCCTGCGTTGCATATAATCGATGTAGGGCGCATTCGCGAAAAAGGACTGTCATTGCTCGAACGTGTACCTAACCATAAACATCAATGCCTTTCTTAAAATCAATACACAGAAGTATATATTTTTAAACCTGCATATTTAGCTAAAAGAAATCCAGGTTAACAGGCAATATTAACCAGGTCAAATTGTGACACTTCTCTTGCGTTCATTGCACGCAGAGTCAGGGTATATGCAACAGTTTGGGCCGCCTGGCTCATTGCGAACTTATTTGCCAGAATTTTACGTAGTTATGACATAACATTGAAGGTTGTGCAATGTAACAGGAATATTTAGTCTTATGGATGCCACCCATTAGATAAAATACGGAACGGTTCCGTATTTCACTGAAAGAATAAACGTTTTGTTTTCGAGATGATAGTTTCCGGATTCTACCATATTAATGACCTAAGGCAGTCTGACTGAGCGATGGTAGGCACCAGCAGGTTCGTAAGCATTCATTCAAACAGCACTTTTGTGCGTTTTGCCAGCAGCTCTTCGCAATGCTTCAAGCATTGTGCTGTTTATGACTTCAAGCATATCAACTCCCGAGATTAGGCTGGTGTAACCGACGTGAAATGGCTAGCTAGTTAGCGGGGTGCGCGCTAATAGCGTTTCAAACGTCACTCGCTCTGAGACTTGGAGTAGTTGTTCCCCTTGCTCTACATGGGTAACGCTGCTTCGAGGGTGGCTGTTGTCGATGAGTTCCTGGTTCGAGCCCAGGTAGCAGCGAGGAGAGGGATGGAAGCTATACTGTTACACTGGCAATACTAAAGTGCCTATAAGAACATCCAATAGTCAAAGGTATATGAAATACAAATCGTATAGAGAGAAATAGTCCTATAATTCCTATAATAACTACAACCTAAAACTTCTTACATGGAAATATTGAAGACTCGTGTTAAAAGGAACCACCAGCTTTCATATGTTCTCATGTTCTGAGCAAGGAACTTAAACGTTAGCTTTCTTACATGGGACATATTGCACTTTTACTTTCTTCTCCAAAACTTTGTTTTTGCATTATTTTAACCAAATTGAACATGTTTCATTATTTATTTGAGGCTAAATTGAATTAATTGATGTATTATATTAAGTTAAAATAAGTGTTCATTCAGTATTGTTGTAATTGTCATTATTACAAATACATTTAAAACATCGGCCGATTAATCGGTAACGGCTTTTTTGGTCCTCCAATAATCGGTATCGGCGTTGAAAAATCATAATCGGTCAACCTCTAATCAAGACCTCTACAAATGCTCAGTCCTGCCACTTCCACTCTGCCAGATCGTAATCTCTGCTCAGTCAGTTCATGATTCTAGCCATTTATGAATATTCAAGATCCTGTTACGCTGCTGTGCCTGTATCCCTGCCTGACACCGTTTATCCTCTCATTGCAGTTACCGCTCTGGCTCCTATCTCCCGTTCCACATCTCACCACCCAACTACCTTGCTCTGAACTTTACTCACCGCCACTACCTTGGATTTCCATCAGGACCTGTTCACCCTGTTCTACTCAGCCAACTCCAACCTCAGTCTCCACATCTTGTTTTTCTGCAACTCCTCCGAGCTTCCCCGGATCTGCATGTCTCCATATCTCCATGTGTAACAATAAATATTTTGATTCATTTATCCCTGTTTCCTCTTTGAGTTTGCTCTTGGGTTCCCCTGTGTCGCTCCGCTTAACAGAAAGTCTTTGTTTCTGGCCATTTTGAGCCTGTAATCGAACCCACAACTGCTGATGCTCCAGATACTTAACGAGTGTAAAGAAGGCCAGTTTTATTGCTTCTTTTATCAGGACAACAGTTTTCAGCTGTGCTAACATAATTGCTAAAGGGTTTTCTAATGATCAATTAGCCTTTTAAAATGATAAACTTGGATTAGCTAACACAACGTGCCATTGGAACACAGGAGTGATGGCTGCTGATAATGGACCTCTGTACGCCTATGAAGATATTCCATAAAAAAATCCGCCGTTTCCAGCTACAATAGCCTTTTACAATGTCTACACTGTATTTCTGATCAATTTAATGTTATTTTAATGGACAAATATGTGCTTTTCTTTCAAAAACAAGGACATTTCAGGGCCTCCCGGGTGGCGCAGTGGTCTAGGGCACTGCATCGCAGCACTAGCTGTGCCACCAGAGACTCTGAGTTCGCGCCCAGGCTCTGTCGCAGCCAGCCGCGACCGGGAAGGCCGTGGGGCGACACTCAATTGGCCTAGCGTCGTCCGGGTTAGGGAGGGTTTGGCCGGTAGGGATATCCTTGTCTCATCGCGCACCAGCGACTCCTGTGGCGGGCCCAGCGCAGTGCGCGCTAACCAAGGTAGCTAGGTGCACGGTGTTTCCTCCGACACATTGGTGCGGCTGGCTTCTGGGTTGGAGGCGCGCTGTTAAGAAGCAGTGCGGCTTGGTTGGGTTGTGTTTCGGAGGACGCATGGCTTTCGACCTTCGTCTCTCCCGAGTCCGTACGGGAGTTGTAGCGATGAGACAAGATAGTAATTACTAACAATTGGATACCACGAAATTGGGGAGAAAAGGGGGTAAAATAAAATAATAATAAAATTAAAATAAATAAAAAACAAGGACATTTCTAAGTGACCCCAAACTTTTGAACGGTAGTGTACATCAATACCCTGATCAGGTGAAGGGATGGGGGGTAGAAAGGGTAGAAGAGAGGGTGGAACAACAGAAAAGTCTTCAGTCCTGGAGTCAAACTCCAGGGCCTTCTCCCTTGGAACCAGCTAACACACAACACAACAGTCAGATTCTCACAACCCCCTCACGCCCCTTCCACACACACATACTGTACAGTCCCCTCTTCGCCTCTCTTTCCCCTCCCACCCCGGGAACATCAAAGCAGCCTAACTAATTAACTCGTCCCACAAACGAGGAGCGCAACATGCCGCCCGGCACCAACCCGATCCCCATCCCTCATTACCATAATCCAGGCTAATCATATTAGCATAGCGCCACAGATGAAGGAATGAGCGAAGACTCACGTTGTGTCTGTTTGAACTGATGTGTACATTCTGTATGTCTGTGTGGGAGTGGGGAGAGCACATGGACATGTTTATGTATACTGTGTAAAGGCTCATGTAATGCCTGTTTTTTTTTCTTCTCTATGAAGCTCAGCGCTTTAATGCCCACATAGTCTTTGTCTAAAGAGGCAAGCTGCAAGCAAACATGCGCCCACCGCCATGGGGCCTTTTGAAGTTCTTTAAAGGAAGTGGGATGATCCAACAGAAGCCACATCTGTACACAGTAAACACACTAATCAGCAGACACCATGCCGTGCACCAGGACACATGTTGTCTCGTTCAATGAAGCTGTGGGGACGTAGGGCCGGGATTCAATCTGATCGCTTGTCGACAACGCAACCTTTAAAGACAATGTTACCGTGTTCGTGGAGATTGCATTCAAGGTAAACACTGCAGATGTCGGTTCAATTAGAAATGACCCTTCAAATGTCAAGCGCTCTGTAGCACGTATCTACAGCGGATCGGAATGAATCCCAGCCTAATTAGGGACCGTTTCTATCTACAGGCACCCCCAGGGTTCAGGTGACACACACACAGGCACCCCCAGGGTTCAGATGACACACCCACAGGCACCACCAGGGTTCAGGTGACACACACACAGGCACCCCCAGGGTTCAGGTGACACACCCACAGGCACCACCAGGGTTCAGGTGACACAAAGACACCCCCGAGGTTCAGGTGGCACACACACACACAGGCACCCCCAGGGTTCAGGTGACACACACACAGGCACCCCCAGGGTTCAGGTGGCACACACACACACAGGCACCACCAGGGTTCAGGTGACACACACACAGGCACCCCCAGGGTTCAGGTGACACACACACAAACACCCCCAGGGTTCAGGTGACACACACACACAGGCACCCCAGGGTTCAGGTGACACACACACACAGGCACCCCCAGGGTTCAGGTGACACACACAGACAGGCACTCCCAGGGTTCAGGTGACACACACACACAGGCACCCCCAGGGTTCTGGTGACACACACACACAGGCACCCCCAGGGTTCAGATGACACACACACATGCACCCCCAGGGTTCGGGTGACACACGCACATACACCCCCGGGGTCCAGGTGACACACATACACCCCCAGGGTTCAGGTGACACACATACACCCCCAGGGTTCAGGTGACACATGTACACCCCCAGGGTTCAGGTGACATACTTGTGTCTCCTCTCTTTAAGGAACATGCTGTCTCTCCATCAGAGGAAACACACACCAGGCCATGTATTCACACTACAGCCCCTAAAACATAATTTCCACACCTATACAGTGCATACACTCCACCCCCATATGACAGAGAGCCTGTAGCAGGTGTTGAGGGGTGTGTCTCCATCACATGTTGTATTCTCATTTTCCATCTCTCTCTCTCTCTCTCTCTCTCTCTCTCTCTCTCTTTCCATCTCTCCCCCCTCCCTCTCGCTCTCTCTCTCTCTCTCTCCCCCACTCTCCCTCCCCTCCCTCCCTTTCTACTTTCCATGTCTGAGTGTGTGTGTGTGTCTTTATTTCTCCCCCATATTGCCAGCTTTATTAATTATCCTATCCCTGGCAGCTGCTGGTGATATTGTCTATTTGTCAGGTTAGCCTTCGCCCCACGGTGATGGATGGATACAGGGTGAGACACGGTGAAGGTCTAACACCCCGACCATCCCCATCCACCAGGGTGTCAATGGTGTGTGTGTGTGTGTGTGTGTGTGTGTGTGTGTGTGTGTGTGTGTGTGTGTGTGTGTGTGTGTGTGTGTGTGTGTGTGTGTGTGTGTGTGTGTGTGTGTGTGTGTGTGGATATCTTTAACTATACTTGTGGGGAACAGAAGTCCCCACAAGAATAGTAAACTAATACAAGTTTGACCCACTGGGGACATTTTGTTAGTCACCACAAGGTCAAATGCTATACCTAGGGGGTTTAGGGTTAAGGTTAGAATTAGTGTTAGATTTAGGGTTAGGAACTAGGGTTAGAATTAGTGTTAGGAGCTAAGGTTAAGTGTTAGGGAAAATAGGATTTTGAATGGGACTGAATTGTGTGTCCCCACAAGGTTAGCTGTACAATACTGTGTGAGTGGGTGGGTGTGTGCAGGGGCTTCTTGCCCCCCAAAAATCTGAGGGGGCACAAAGTACATGTGTGTGTGTGCGTGTGCGTGTGCGTGTGCGTGTGCGTGTGCGTGTGTGTGTGTGTGTGTGTGTGCGTGTGTGTGTGTGTGCGTGTGTGAGAGAGCGAGAGAGAGAGAGACAGAGAGAGAGACAGAGGGAGAGACAGAGGGAGAGAAGGCGTACCCTGGTGCCCAGCTCTGCAGTGTTTATGTCGTCTTAATTGTCCCACCAGTGGAATTATTGTAATCTGGAGTTAATTTGGCACCGTTTGAGTCGCTGTGAAATCATTCACTGAATCAGATCTGGCTTTATGCTTTCCATATCCTCCTCCCACATGTGGTACCAGTTAACTCTTTAGAAGTGTTTTTCTTTTTATCGTTTCAATTTAGATTATGAGGTGACACCAAGAGGTTTGGATAGGAGCAGACAAAATCTCTGGGTTGAAAAATGAAATGTAATTGAAGGGGCTTATTTCCTGTGTGAAAGTTGGCGTGTTGTAAAATGCTTTGAAATATCGTAGATACAGAATATAGACAGAGAGACAGAGAGACAGAGAGACAGAGAGACAGAGAGACAGAGAGACAGATAGACAGATAGATAGATAGATAGATAGATAGATAGATAGATAGATAGATAGATAGATAGATAGATAGATAGATAGATAGATAGATAGATAGATAGTAGTCTTGATTAGTAGTCTGCTCCAGTAATACTCTACTTACTGTTCCGAGGTTCCATCTCCTGTTATTCCCATGTACAGGTAGTCATGGATGTTGCCTAGCTACATGCCAATCAGCCTCCATGACAACTGGATGTAAGGTGGCTGTACACATCTCCTTTAACTGAGTCTACAAATGGTGCAAGCTCCACATTAGCAAATGATGTAACGTAGCTGTGACAAATGGCATTCATTTGTAGTGGCATTGACATGAAGGATAATTGTGCCTGTAGGTGTCCATAGAGTGGAGGTTATTCTGCATTTGGCCTTGTGTTTTTCTCTGCCGTTGGGGTGTACAGAAATAGTCATCCTGCTTGTCCTTTAACATGTCAGCTAAAGCATTTACAGTTTATTGGCTTTACCATTTGGCAATTAGAAGCCATAACAGTTTCCCCTTCTAATTCTCCCTTTAGGACAGGGGTGAACAGTGCTCCATAATCAAATCAAGCTTTATTTCTACAGAACATTTCAGACATGCAACACAATGTGCTTCACAGAACAATAACTAATAAAAACAATGAAAATAAAATCGGAAATATTTACTACACCCCAAACATAAGAGGATAAAAAACGAAATAATACCAATAAAAAACTAACGACTAAAAAGCACCCTGAGGAAAAGCAAAGATGAAAAGGTATTTTAAGATCTCTTTTAAATATGTCCACAGTTTCAGCCCCTCTCAGGTTCTCTGGCAGGCTGTTCCAAAGGCTGGGGGCATAGTAACTAAAGGCTGCCTCTCCATGCCTCTTGGTTCTCAGCTTTGGGATAGTTAAAGGCCAGTGGCAGAGGACCTGAGGGACCTACTGGGTACATAACGTAAAAGCATGTCTGACATGTATTGGGCTTCACACTCGTGGCTTGTTTTAAAACCAGAAGAATCTTAAAATGAATTCTATAAATCACAGGCAGTCAGTGCAGAGACCTTAAAACCGGTGTAATGTGTGCTCTCTGTCTGGTCTTGGTCAGTACCCGTGATAAAGCATTCTGTATGTTTTGCAGTTGACCAATGGTAAATTGCATGAGGCTAAAACATATCTAGTGACCTTAACACCACCCAGTGATACACAGAAAACATAATCAAGCTGTGGAGATGAGGAGAGCACTAAAGATGCAAGACAGGGACAGAACTGACGTTAAATTGGCCTATTGAGCTCAAACAGACCAGACAGATAGGCAGACTGGACAGGACAGAGAGGCAGGACAGACAGATAGGCAGACCGGACAGGACAGACAGACTGGACAGGACAAAGAGACAGGACAGACAGACGAGACAAGACAGGCAGACCAGACAGGACAAACAGACCAGACAGGACAGGCAGGCAGGCAGACAGACAGACAGGACAGACCAGACAGGATAGACAGACCAGATATGACAGACAGACCAGACAGATCATGAACAGCAGTACAGTCCAGAGCCCCCAAGCCTTAATTAATCCCATCTCTTCATGCTGATTAATTCAATTGGTCTTGTATTTTATTACCGTGTATTAATTACAATTATTAATGATCTCAGCAGGACATAATGTCAGCCATATGGGAGGGCAGTATGGCTGTGTTGTCTGGAGAGGCTTTAGCCAACCGCCATGCCAACCGTGAGGTCATGAGGGCGCAGTGGGAAAAGCGGGAGGTTTGGCACCTGGCCCTTGAAAGAATACTTTCAGTTCTGCGTCATGGTCTGATTTAGTGGGTTAGGCCTATGAGAGAATGCCAGGGGATACACACCACACCCGGACTGATGTTAAACATTTTATTCTGTACGTAAATCATCTTGTATCAAGCCTGATTCTCAGGCATTCCAGACCATGGAGACTGCATCCATGTTTTAATGGCACGTGTTCATTCTGTGGATTTTAGTTTGGCCCATGACAGCCGAAGGCGCCAGAGTATTATGTCCCCGGACACACACACACCAACCAATCCCTCAGCAGCTGCTGCGGTTGACACGGTTGGTGTCATCTCTGCTTGGCCCGGGAGTTAACGTGGGCCACTCGATATCAGATAACGCATGACCTCTGGTCCTCTGGTGACAAAAGATCTGCGTCTCTCTCTCTGTGGTAGCTACTTAATTGAGGAAGATAGCCCTACAGTTGTTTATCTAGCCTCTCTCCTCTCTGCGCTTCTCTGCTGTCACATTTTATCTAGTAGTGCTGAGCGATTAAACAAAATGTGGCTTATTTTTTTGTTTTTTTTAAACAACTAATTGACCGACGTTGGTTACGGTATTTGGATTCCATTTCCTTTGGGGGGTTTTCTGTGAGCTCAATGCGCACACTACGCTGCAGTTTCTCTAGAGATAGATCAGATCAAGCACAAACTGTGTGATGTAGTAGTTTCCAACAGGTCAATATTCTACATAGTATAGCGCAGAAAACGTGCCAATTAACAATGACCATAATCTATTGCCCGCCCGTCTACGTGTCCGGTCAGTGTGGAGCAGACACAGAGATGGGGATGGAAAGCAGATGCTTCGAGAGGTAACTCTACCTGAAAATACAGGATCTAAGTGATTGATAGTTGTTATTCAGCAGTCTGCCTTATTCACTTTGAAGAAGTAGTAAAATAGTGATTTTGTCAGACAGGATAGGTAGCAGCTCCAGAGAAATGAGATAACTTAATGAAATAATAAAGTAGTTAAATAAAATAAATGTGATATACACAACCTCTGAAATATTTTAGTAAAGTAATATTGATAATGTGCTCCTCTCTGGTTCTCTACTGTCACAGTTGGTTATCTAGCCTCTCTCTCCTCTCTGGTTCTCTACTGTCACAGTTGGTTATCTAGCCTCTCTCTCCTCTCTGGTTCTCTACTGTCACAGTTGGTTATCTAGCCTCTCTCTCCTCTCTGGTTCTCTACTGTCACAGTTGGTTATCTAGCCTCTCTCTCCTCTCTGGTTCTCTACTGTCACAGTTGGTTATCTAGCCTCTCTCTCCTCTCTGGTTCTCTACTGTCACAGTTGGTTATCTAGCCTCTCTCTCCTCTCTGGTTCTCTACTGTCACAGTTGGTTATCTAGCCTCTCTCTCCTCTCTGGTTCTCTACTGTCACAGTTGGTTATCTAGCCTCTCTCTCCTCTCTGGTTCTCTACTGTCACAGTTGAGGGAGTAGGTTGTATAAGAGCACTATGGCCTCTGTCAAGGGGACTGGACTTTTCTGATGCAGGACACATCACACTTGCTCTGTAACTGCAGAGTCCAAAGTTCCAGTGCAGTGCTGTTGGGTTCCCCCTGAATCAGTGTAGTTTGGCAAGTGAATGAGCATCATGTCAAGACCAGAGGGTAACCGATGCGCTGCCGTCACAAGAAATAAGGACAGTGACAGACAGACAGACAGACAGACAGACAGACAGACAGACAGACAGACAGACAGACAGACAGACAGACAGACAGACAGAAAGTACAAACTAGGAAAATAATCACAGTAGGAAAGGAACGTGATAGAGAGACAGACAGACAGAAGGAGAGGAACGTGACAGACAGACAGACAAAAGGAGAGGAACATGACAGACAGACAGACAGACAGACAGACAGACAGACAGACAGACAGACAGACAGACAGACAGACAGACAGACAGAAGGAGAGGAACGTGACAGACAGACAGACAGACAGACAGACAGACAGACAGACAGAGACAGAAGGAGAGGATTGTGACAGACAGACAGACAGACAGACAGACAGACAGACAGACAGACAGGAAGTGATGTTGATCTAGGTCAGTTGTGGAGGTCTCTTACATGTTCACCATCTGGTGAAACACGTAACATTGTTTTACATCAAGGCATGAAGTCACAACCCTCCTAAGGGCCTCTTCTTTGGGTTGTCACTACGTCCTCTTCAAAACAGTGGTGGTTGTATAATGGGTTGGGTGTTTCTGACAAATGTCTCAGTCTGTTTGGGTGAGTGGATCTCCTCCACTGTCAGTGTGTCAGATATGTGGAGGCGTAGGAGTCTACTGCATACTGCATCACTCTACACTGTACAGGAGCTACAGCAGTTGTATCACACTGTCAGGTTTGTGACACTACCATTTATATCAACGTGTCATTCTCTAGAAACATGCATTTTCATCCAATGAAATGCTGATGAAAGCATATCAAACATCTCAGTGTCACGTTCCTGACCTGTTTTTCCTTTCTCTTGTATTATTTTAGTTGGTCAGGGCGTGAGTTGGGGTGGGTTGTCGATGTGTTTGTTCTATGTTGGGATGTTTGTGTTCGGCCGGGTATGATTTTTAATCAGAGACAGCTGTCAATCGTTGTCCCTGATTGAGAATCATACTTAGGCAGCCGGTGATTCACGTGGTTTTTGTGGGTGGTTGTATCGCGTGTCTGTGTTAGTACCACACGGGACTGTTAGCGGTTTGTCACGTTTGTTGTTTTGTATGTTGAAGTGTTCAGTCTATTTTCATTAAATATGAACACTAACCACTCTGCATATTGGTCTGATCCTTCTCGCCTCTCCTCCTCGTCCGAGGAGGAGGATTACGACGATCGTTACACTCAGAGGTTCTTGTTTCCAGTCATAGCACTGCAGAACACGCTGATGCAGTCATAGCACTGTAGAACACGCTGATGCAGTCATAGCACTGCAGAACACGCTGATGCAGTCATAGCACAGCAGAACACGCTGATGCAGTCATAGCACAGCAGAACACGCTGATGCAGTCATAGCACTGCAGAACACGCTGATGCAGTCATAGCACTGCAGAACACGCTGATGCAGTCATAGCACAGCAGAACACGCTGATGCAGTCATAGCACTGCAGAACACGCTGATGCAGTCATAGCACCGCAGAACACGCTGATGCAGTCATAGCACCGCAGAACACGCTGATGCAGTCATAGCACCGCAGAACACGCTGATGCAGTCATAGCACCGTAGAACACGCTGATGCAGTCATAGCACTGCAGAACACGCTGATGCAGTCATAGCACTGCAGAACACGCTGATGCAGTCATAGCACCGCAGAACACGCTGATGCAGTCATAGCACCGCAGAACACGCTGATGCAGTCATAGCACAGCAGAACACGCTGATGCAGTCATAGCACAGCAGAACACGCTGATGCAGTCATAGCACCGCAGAACACGCTGATGCAGTCATAGCACTGCAGAACACGCTGATGCAGTCATAGCACCGCAGAACACGCTGATGCAGTCATAGCACTGTAGAACACGCTGATGCAGTCATAGCACCGCAGAACACGCTGATGCAGTCATAGCACCGTAGAACACGCTGATGCAGTCATAGCACCGCAGAACACGCTGATGCAGTCATAGCACTGCAGAACACGCTGATGCAGTCATAGCACTGTAGAACACGGTGATGCAGTCATAGCACAGCAGAACACGCTGACGCAGTCATAGCACTGTAGAACACGCTGATGCAGTCATAGCACCGCAGAACACGCTGATGCAGTCATAGCACTGTAGAACACGCTGATGCAGTCATAGCACCGCAGAACACGCTGATGCAGTCATAGCACTGTAGAACACGCTGATGCAGTCATAGCACCGCAGAACACGCTGATGCAGTCATAGCACTGTAGAACACGCTGATGCAGTCATAGCACCGCAGAACACGCTGATGCAGTCATAGCACTGCAGAACACGCTGATGCAGTCATAGCACTGCAGAACACGCTGATGCAGTCATAGCACCGTAGAACACGCTGATGCAGTCATAGCACCGTAGAACACGCTGATGCAGTCATAGCACTGTAGAACACACTGATGCAGTCATAGCACTGCAGAACACGCTGATGCAGTCATAGCACTGTAGAACACGCTGATGCAGTCATAGCACTGCAGAACACGCTGATGCAGTCATAGCACCGCAGAACACGCTGATGCAGTCATAGCACTGTAGAACACGCTGATGCAGTCATAGCACTGCAGAACACGCTGATGCAGTCATAGCACCGCAGAACACGCTGATGCAGTCATAGCACCGTAGAACACGCTGATGCAGTCATAGCACCGTAGAACACGCTGATGCAGTCATAGCACTGTAGAACACGCTGATGCAGTCATAGCACTGCAGAACACGCTGATGCAGTCATAGCACTGTAGAACACGCTGATGCAGTTATAGCACTGTAGAACACACTGATGCAGTCATAGCACTGTAGAACACGCTGATGCAGTCATAGCACTGCAGAACACGCTGATGCAGTCATAGCACAGCAGAACACGCTGATGCAGTCATAGCACTGCAGAACACGCTGATGCAGTCATAGACCTAGCACTCAATTAATCCAAGGCTCCTGCAAGGCTACCTACTTTGTTACTTACTTAGTGAGGTAAATCTACCACTCATTCACCGTCCTAACAGTACCAGAAATGTCCACCGCACAGCCTAGTAATAGCCTAGACCAATCATTATGAAGTGTCACAACCAGGGTTGCAAAATTCCAGGAACTTTCAATAAATTCCTTGGATTTCCAGAAATCCCGGTTGGAGGAAGTCAGATTTTCGGTTTATTCCCTCCTGCTTTTGGGAATCCTCCAACCAGGATTTCGGGAAAACCAGGGAATGTATTGAAAGTTCCCAGAATTGTGCAACCCTAGACACCCTATACACAAACATGTGTATTAAGTGCTTTTCCACACTCATTCTCTGTGCCAACACAGGTGTCTGGGAGTCGCGGTGGTGGAGATGAGAAAGGTTACCGTTGAGCGCCACTCCCCCGCATGTCGTCATCTCTCCCCCTCGCCGCGGGGTCGAGGGTTGATTCGTTTAATTAGCAGTAATTTATTTTCCGTGTGGGACCGCGTAGGTGCAGGGCCCCTTTTAATTGAATGACCTTCTGCGTAATTACTGTCATTGTGAACGTGAGAGGACAGCGGGGATGACTCGTTTAATTCTCTCTCTATCTCAATCTATTTATCTCTCTCTCTCTCTCCACCTCTAGAGCCAGGGAAAGGTTATTGAGTCTTTGCTGCGATGCTTCTCTGTTTCTCTGAAGTTCATAAACATACTGAGCACTGAGTACTAATGTCTGTCTGTCTGTCTGTCTGTCTGTCTGTCTGTCTGTCTGTCTGTCTGTCTGAGGACAGGCGTCTGTCTGCTGTACAAACTATAGTCTGGGTCACAGTGGGTTTTACCCTGGAAAAATAATCAGAGATACGTATACGTATGTCTGTGCGTTTTGTACGCATTTCAGATCAGTGTGTGTGTGTGTGTGTGTGTGTGTGTGTGTGTGTGTGTGTGTGTGTGTGTGTGTGTGTGTGTGTGTGTGTGTGTGTGTGTGTGTGTGTGTGTGTGTGTGTGTGTGTGTGTGTGTGTGTGTGTGTGTAGTTGATTCTAATCTGTGGAAGATGTCATGTTCTTTTGTTCTCTAATTAAATCACGGCTAATCACGGAGAGACAGAGGAAGAGAGGGGAGAGACGGAGAGAGAAAATTAGGGATTTTTCCACTCTCTGAGTCTGTCAGTATGCTGTTATTAAGACTGTATCAGTGTAATGCTGTTAAGACTGTCTCAGTGTAATGCTGTTAAGACTGTCTCAGTATAATACTGTTATTAAGACTGTCTCAGTATAATACTGTTAAGACTGTCTCAGTATAATGCTGCTACTAAGACTGTCTCAGTATAATGCTGTTAAGACTGTCTCAGTATAATACTGTTATTAAGACTGTCTCAGTATAATACTGTTAAGACTGTCTCAGTATAATACTGTTATTAAGACTGTCTCAGTATAATACTGTTAAGACTGTCTCAGTATAATACTGTTAAGACTGTCTCAGTATAATACTGTTAAGACTGTCTCAGTATAATGCTGTTATTAAGACTGTCTCAGTATAATACTGTTAAGACTGTCTCAGTATAATACTGTTAAGACTGTCTCAGTATAATACTGTTAAGACTGTCTCAGTATAATGCTGTTACTAAGACTGTCTCAGTATAATGCTGTTACTAAGACTGTCTCAGTATAATGCTGTTACTAAGACTGTCTCAGTATAATGCTGTTAAGACTGTATCAGTGTAATGCTGTTAAGACTGTCTCAGTGTAATGCTGTTAAGACTGTCTCAGTATAATACTGTTATTAAGACTGTCTCAGTATAATACTGTTAAGACTGTCTCAGTATAATGCTGCTACTAAGACTGTCTCAGTATAATGCTGTTAAGACTGTCTCAGTATAATACTGTTATTAAGACTGTCTCAGTATAATACTGTTAAGACTGTCTCAGTATAATACTGTTATTAAGACTGTCTCAGTATAATACTGTTAAGACTGTCTCAGTATAATACTGTTAAGACTGTCTCAGTATAATACTGTTAAGACTGTCTCAGTATAATGCTGTTATTAAGACTGTCTCAGTATAATACTGTTAAGACTGTCTCAGTATAATACTGTTAAGACTGTCTCAGTATAATACTGTTAAGACTGTCTCAGTATAATACTGTTAAGACTGTCTCAGTATAATGCTGTTATTAAGACTGTCTCAGTATAATGTTATTAAGACTGTCTCAGTATAATGCTGTTAAGACTGTCTCAGTATAATGCTGTTACTAAGACTGTCTCAGTATAATGCTGTTAAGACTGTCTCAGTATAATACTGTTACTAAGACTGTCTCAGTATAATGCTGTTAAGACTGTCTCAGTATAATACTGTTACTAAGACTGTCTCAGTATAATACTGTTAAGACTGTCTCAGTATAATGCTGTTATTAAGACTGTCTCAGTATAATACTGTTAAGACTGTCTCAGTATAATACTGTTAAGACTGTCTCAGTATAATACTGTTAAGACTGTCTCAGTATAATACTGTTAAGACTGTCTCAGTATAATGCTGTTATTAAGACTGTCTCAGTATAATGTTATTAAGACTGTCTCAGTATAATGCTGTTAAGACTGTCTCAGTATAATGCTGTTACTAAGACTGTCTCAGTATAATGCTGTTAAGACTGTCTCAGTATAATACTGTTACTAAGACTGTCTCAGTATAATGCTGTTACTAAGACTGTCTCAGTATAATGCTGTTACTAAGACTGTCTCAGTATAATGCTGTTACTAAGACTGTCTCAGTATAATGCTGTTACTAAGACTGTCTCAGTATAATGCTGTTACTAAGACTGTCTCAGTATAATGCTGTTACTAAGACTGTCTCAGTATAATACTGTTAAGACTGTCTCAGTATAATGCTGTTAAGACTGTCTCAGTATAATGCTGTTAAGACTGTCTCAGTATAATGCTGTTATTAAGACTGTCTCAGTATAATACTGTTATTAAGACTGTCTCAGTATAATGCTGTTACTAAGACTGTCTCAGTATAATACTGTTACTAAGACTGTCTCAGTATAATGCAGTTAAGACTTTCTCAGTATAATACTGTTACTAAGACTGTCTCAGTATAATGCTGTTACTAAGACTGTCTCAGTATAATGCTGTTACTAAGACTGTCTCAGTATAATGCTGTTAAGACTGTCTCAGTATAATGCTGTTACTAAGACTGTCTCAGTATAATGCTGTTACTAAGACTGTCTCAGTATAATGCTGTTACTAAGACTGTCTCAGTGTAATACTGTTAAGACTGTCTCAGTATAATGCTGTTAAGACTGTCTCAGTATAATGCTGTTAAGACTGTCTCAGTATAATGCTGTTACTAAGACTGTCTCAGTATAATGCTGTTAAGACTGTCTCAGTATAATGCTGTTAAGATTGTCTCAGTGTAATGCTGTTAAGACTGTCTCAGTATAATACTGTTACTAAGACTGTCTCAGTATAATGCTGTTAAGACTGTCTCAGTATAATACTGTTACTAAGACTGTCTCAGTATAATGCTGTTAAGAATGTCTCAGTATAATACTGTTACTAAGACTGTCTCAGTATAATGCTGTTAAGACTGTCTCAGTATAATACTGTTACTAAGACTGTCTCAGTATAATGCTGTTAAGACTGTCTCAGTATAATGCTGTTAAGACTGTCTCAGTGTAATGCTGTTAAGACTGTCTCAGTATAATACTGTTACTAAGACTGTCTCAGTATAATGCTGTTAAGACTGTCTCAGTGTAATCCTGTTAAGACTGTCTCAGTATAATACTGTTACTAAGACTGTCTCAGTATAATGCTGTTAAGACTGTCTCAGTATAATGCTGTTAAGACTGTCTCAGTGTAATGCTGTTAAGACTGTCTCAGTATAATACTGTTACTAAGACTGTCTCAGTATAATGCTGTTAAGACTGTCTCAGTATAATACTGTTACTAAGACTGTCTCAGTGTAATACTGTTAATAAGACTGTCTCAGTATAATACTGTTAAGACTGTCTCAGTATAATGCTGTTACTAAGACTGTCTCAGTATAATGCTGTTAAGACTGTCTCAGTATAATACTGTTATTAAGACTGTCTCAGTATAATACTGTTATTAAGACTGTCTCAGTATAATACTGTTAAGACTGTCTCAGTATAATACTGTTACTAAGACTGTCTCAGTATAATACTGTTATTAAGACTGTCTCAGTATAATACTGTTAAGACTGTCTCAGTATAATGCTGTTAAGACTGTCTCAGTATAATACTGTTACTAAGACTGTCTCAGTATAATGCTGTTAAGACTGTCTCAGTATAATACTGTTATTAAGACTGTCTCAGTATAATGCTGTTAAGACTGTCTCAGTATAATACTGTTATTAAGACTGTCTCAGTATAATACTGTTATTAAGACTGTCTCAGTATAATACTGTTACTAAGACTGTCTCAGTATAATACTGTTATTAAGACTGTCTCAGTATAATACTGTTAAGACTGTCTCAGTATAATGCTGTTAAGACTGTCTCAGTATAATACTGTTACTAAGACTGTCTCAGTATAATGCTGTTAAGACTGTCTTTGTATAATACTGTTATTAAGACTGTCTCAGTATAATGCTGTTAAGACTGTCTCAGTATAATGCTGTTATTAAGACTGTCTCAGTATAATGCTGTTAAGACTGTCTCAGTATAATACTGTTACTAAGACTGTCTCAGTATAATGCTGTTAAGACTGTCTCAGTATAATACTGTTATTAAGACTGTCTCAGTATAATACTGTTATTAAGACTGTCTCAGTATAATACTGTTATTAAGACTGTCTCAGTATAATACTGTTAAGACTGTCTCAGTATAATACTGTTACTAAGACTGTCTCAGTATAATGCTGTTAAGACTGTCTCAGTATAATGCTGTTATTAAGACTGTCTCAGTATAATACTGTTAAGACTGTCTCAGTATAATGCTGTTAAGACTGTCTCAGTATAATGCTGTTACTAAGACTGTCTCAGTATAATACTGTTATTAAGACTGTCTCAGTATAATGCTGTTAAGACTGTCTCAGTATAATACTGTTACTAAGACTGTCTCAGTATAATGCTGTTACTAAGACTGTCTCAGTATAATACTGTTAAGACTGTCTCAGTATAATGCTGTTACTAAGACTGTCTCAGTATAATGCTGTTACTAAAACTGTCTCAGTATAAATCCTTTCAAGGACACACGTTCCGCTAGCGGCACACCCCCCCCACCCCCACTGAAAAGGCAGAGCCGCGAAATTCAAAAAAAATATATTTTTTAAATATTTAACTTTCACACATTAAAGTCCAATACAGCTAATGAAAGACACAGATCTTGTGAATCCAGCCAACATGTCCGATTTTTAAAATGTTTTACAGGGAAGACACAATATGTAAAGATGTAAATCTATTAGCTAAAAACACATTAGCATAATCCACCATCTTTTATTTGTCCACCAACACCAGTAGCTATCACCAATTCGGCTAAACTAAGATATTTATAGCCCCTAACCAAGAAAAAAACTCATCAGATGACAGTCTGATAACATATTTATGGTATAGGATAGGTTTTGTTAGAAAAATGTGCATATTTCAGGTAGATGGCATAGTTTACAATTGCACCCACCATCACAAATGGACTAGAATAATTACAATGAGCAACGTGTTTACCTAACTACTAATCATCAAACATTTCGTAAAAATACACAGCATACACTAATCGAAAGACACAGATCCTGTGAATACAGACAATATTTCAGATTTTCTAAGTGTCTTACAGCGAAAACACAATAAATCGTTATATTAGCATAGCACATGTGCAAACATTACCCCAGCATTGATTCTAGCCAAAGAGAGCGATAACGTAAACATCGCCAAAATATATTATTTTTTTCACTAACCTTCTCAGAATTCTTCAGATGACACCCCTGTAACATCACATTACAACATACATATACAGTTTGTTCGAAAATGTGCATATTTAGCCACCAAAATCATGGTTAGACAATGGGAAAAGTAGCCCAGCTGGTGAGAAAATGTTTGTGCTCCATATTAGACAGTGATCTACTCGTATACATAAATACTCATAAACGTGACTAAAAAATATAGGGTGGACAGCGATTGATAGACAATTTAATTCTTAATACAATCGCGGAATTACATTTTTTAAATTATCCTTACTTTTCAATACAGTTTGCGCCAAGCGAAGCTACGTCAAAAAAGATGGCGTCCTAAGCCACTAACATTTTTCGACAGAAACACGATTTATCATAATAAATTGTTCCTACTTGAGCTGTTCTTCCATCAGTATCTTGGGCAAAGGATCCTTTCTTGGGTCTAATCGTCTTTTGGTGGAAAGCTGTCCTCTTGCCATGTGGAAATGCCAACTGCGTTCCGCATGAACTGGAAGCGTGCCCAGAGATTCACAGCGTCTCAGAAATAAATGTCCCAAAATCGCACTAAACGGATATAAATTGCTATAAAACGCTTTAAATTAACTACCTTATGATGTTTTTAACTCCTATAACGAGTAGAAACATGACCGGAGTAATATTACTCCCTACACTAATGCTTGGAACAAGTGCGGGTCGGTGGCCGCCGCGCGCATGACGCAGCAAGAAAAGAGTTCCTAGCTACAGGTTTTTTTTATTTATAGTGCCTGTGATTGCGCAATCGACCCCATTCAAATCGTCATCACGTAAAGGCATCCAGGGGAAGACGTAAGCAGTGTCCGTATACTCATAGGAATAACGTTGA
Source organism: Salvelinus fontinalis (assembly GCF_029448725.1). Taxonomy (NCBI): domain Eukaryota; kingdom Metazoa; phylum Chordata; class Actinopteri; order Salmoniformes; family Salmonidae; genus Salvelinus; species Salvelinus fontinalis. The sequence goes on along the minus strand of NW_026600717.1, from coordinate 43,806 downwards.
CCTTAAAACTGACTCCAGAACAGGGGCCAACATTTCTGAAATCTGACTCCATGTCAGGGAAATTGCTGTAGAATGAGTTCTGTTCCACTTAGAGACAAAATTTCAACTCCTATAGAAACTATAGACTGTTTTCTATCCAATAATAATAATAATATGCATATTGTACGATCAAGAATTTTGTAGGAAGCCGTTTCAAAAATTACACGATTACCATAAATAGTGACAACAGCACCCCCTAGCCTTAAGAAGATAATGCTGTTAAGACTGTCTCAGTGTAATGCTGTTAAGACTGTCTCAGTGTAATGCTGTTAAGACTGTCTCAGTATAATGCTGTTAAGACTGTCTCAGTATAATGCTGTTACTAAGACTGTCTCAGTATAATGGGTGCCGTCTTTCGGATGGGACGTTAAACGGGTGTCCTGACTCTCTGAGGTCATTAAAGATCCCATGGCACTTATCGTAAGAGTAGGGGTGTTAACCCCGGTGTCCTGGCTAAATTCCCAATCTGGCCCTCAAACCATCATGGTCACCTAATAATCCCCAGTTTACAATTGGCTCAATCATCCCCCTCCTCTCCCCTGTAACTATTCCCCAGGTCGTTGCTGCAAATGAGAACGTGTTCTCAGTCAACTTACCTGGTAAAATAACGGTAAAATAAAATAAATAAAATAAAAATAATACTGTTATTAAGACTGTCTCAGTATAATGCTGTTAAGACTGTCTCAGTATAATGCTGTTAAGACTGTCTCAGTATAATGCTGTTACTAAGACTGTCTCAGTATAATGCTGTTAAGACTGTCTCAGTATAATGCTGTTAAGACTGTCTCAGTATAATGCTGCTACTAAGATTGTCTCAGTATAATGATGTTAAGACTGTCTCAGTGTAATGATGTTACTAAGACTGTCTCAGTTTAATGCTGTTAAGACTGTCTCAGTATAATGCTGTTACTAAGACTGTCTCAGTGTAATGCTGTTACTAAAACTGTTTCAGTATAATGATGTTACTAAGATTGTCTCAGTATAATGCGGTCATGTACATTCAATATCATCTGAGGTCCCCTCATTCAACATACTTCTGTGCCTCCATTTGAATTGTATTTGCGATGGTTGAGTCATCTTTTGAAGTACCATCGGTGCCCCTCTATTGACATCTGATCTGCCGATAATGACCCAGTCATCCAGGCAGCTGTGAGGTGAATGAGTCAGAGCTTCTCCCTGCTTTCCTCATCAACTCCTAAAGGATCTGTGTCCTATCTCAAAGACTCTGCCATTTTTTGTCATTGAACATTAGAAGTGGTTCTCAACAGGCCTACCTAGATCAACAATGTTTGAGTCAAGTTAATACGTGAGGACAGGAAGTGGAGAATGAGAAAAGAGGAGGCTGCTGTGCGTCTGAGCTCTAATGTGATTGGTTGCGGCTGGCTGTGACTGTCTCCAGTGGCAGACAGAGAGACAGACGGACACTGAGGGAGGACTGCTGAAGAGACAGGCTTGACTGTGTGTCCTAAAAAACTTACCCCAACACACACATAATGCTACGTACATACACACACACACACACATCTGGTCTGTCTATGCCAAACACACACACACACCCCATCGTCCCGGTTCTCTCTCCGTTCCAACGGATCACAGTAATCGTAGCGAGACTCGGAGAGACAGCCGCATATATTGCCTGTCCGCCAGAGTGCTTCATGGGAAAGCCGGAGTGTCACGGCAGCGCTGTGGAATATGTACACACATACATTTCCATCTGTGTCAAAATTCCCAAGTGTTAAACCTGTGGGTGGATCTGAGATGCTAATCCCCCGTTGGAGGCTGAATTAGATGGATTTGGGATGCTAATCCCTCGTTGTAGGCTGAGTAAGATGTGAGCTATGGACCTCTACCACTTCACTGGCATCGCATAGCCAACCTGTATGTGCAGTGCATGTAGTGCTAAGACCTAGCCGTGTATACCTCAGGCCTGTAGATTTATGAGCATGTCTACTCTGTTTTAGAAGTGTAACGGCACACCAACCTAAACCAAGGCTTACAGACACTCACTGTTGTATCAGCAGATAGGTGTACTTATCAGCCTGTCCTGACAGAGAAGCTACAGAGCCTTCAGAAAGTATTCATACACCTTGACTTGTTCCACATTTTGTTCTGTTACAGCCTGAATTCAAAATTGATTAAATTGATTTTTTTCCCCTCACACATCTAAACACAATGCCCCGGAATGACAGAGAAAACTTGTTTTGAGATTTTTAAAAACGAATGAAAATGAAATACAGAGATATCTAATTTACACAAGTATTCACACCCCTGAGTCAATGCTTTGTAGAAGCACCTTTGGCAGCGATTACAGCTGTGAGTTTTTCTGGATAAGTGTCTAAGAGCTTTCTACACCTGGATTGTGCAGCACTTGCCCATTATTCTTTTCAAAATTCTTCAAGCTCTGTCACATTGGTTGTTGATCATTACTAAACAACCATTTTCAGGTCTTTCCATAGATTTTCAAGTCGATTTAAGACAAAACTGTAACTCGGCCACTCAGGAACATTCACTGTCTTCTTGGTAAGCAACTCTAGTGTAGATTTGTCCTTGTGTTTTAGGCTATTGTCCTGCTGAATGGTGAATTCATCTCCCAGTGTCTGGTGGAAAGCAGATGGAACCAGGTTTTCCTCTGGGATTTTGCCTGTGCTTAGCGCCATTCCGTATTTTTTTTATCCTGAAAAACTCCCCAGTCCTTAACATTTACAAGCATACCCATAACATGATGCAGCTACCACTATGATTGAACATATGAAGAGTGGTACTCAGTAATGTGTTGTTTTGGATTTGCCCCAAATGTAATTTTCACTACCACATTTTTGCAGTATTGTGTATCCTGTTGCTAACAGGATACATGTTTTGGAATATTTCTATTCTGTACAGGCTTCCTTCTTTTCACTTGTCATTTAGGTTAGTATTGTGGAGTAACTGCAATGTTGTTGATCCATCCTCAGTTTTCTCCTATCACAGCCATTAAACTCTGTAACTTTTTTAAAGTCACCATTGGCCTATTGATGAAATCCCTGAGTGGTTTCCTTTCTCTCCGGCAACTGAGTTAGGAAGGACGCCTGTATATTTGTAGTGATTAATAAAGTGTAATTAATAACTTAACCATGCCAAAGGGGATATTCAATGTCTGCTTCTTTTTACCCATCTACCAACAGGGGCCCTTCTTTGCAAGGCATTGGAAAACCTCCCTGGTCTTTGCGGTTTAATCTGTTTTTGAAATTCACTGCTCGACTGAGGGACCTTACAGATGTGTGCGGTACAGAGATGAGGTAGTCATTCAAAAATCACGTTAAACACTATTATTACACACAGAGTGAGTCCATGCAATTTACTATGTACATTGTTAAGCAAATGTTTACTCCTGAACTTATTTAGGCTTGCCATAACAAAGGGGTTGAATAGTTATTGGCTCCAGACATTTCAGCTTTTAATTAATTTGTAAACATTTTGAAAAACATAATTCCACTTTGACATTATGGGGTATTGTGCGTAGGCCAGTGACACAACATCTCAATTGAATCCATTTTGAATTCAGGCTGTAACACAACAAAATGTGGAAAAAGTCAAGGGGTGTGAATACTTTCTGAAGGCCAGAGGTTGTCATTTCTTTGCTAACCAGACAGTGTTGCTACTACCCTTGATCCCATTGTATCTAAGTACAGGATCTGCTCCTAGAAGTGACCACAGTAATGATGTCTCAGAAGACATCCCTGTACATTTCCCAGGAGGCATTGCAGTGGTACCATTAGGACATGTTCCGT